>NC_140965.1:36457729-36480229 GCF_056783735.1 Eptatretus burgeri
ACTGTGGGTACTTCCTTCTGTCCATTCCAAGTGATGTAGAAGGGAACCTCCGTCTAAGACGTAGTGATCTGTCTTGGGAATAGACTGAAGGACAGCATCATCCACGGACGCAGCATGGTTCCGTATAGCCTCGAGAAGTGCAGGTTTGTCTGGTTTTCGTAGTTGATGTTTAGCTTCGAACAAGGAAGGTGGATATGGCGAAAGTTCGTACTTCATCACCTCATCTAAGCGTAGCTCTCCAGACTGCGACACAACCAGAAACCTCTGAAATAATAGTGCCGGATCAATTGTTCTGTCTTCAGCTACCTTGACTGCTCTTGCTGATGCTAAGTTTTTCACTTTAGTATTGCGTTTGTGCGAATATGAAAATATAAATTGGCCTTCCATTTTGGTAACAATGTCCCTACCAACAGTGAAAAGGTCATGCACATTCACGTTATCATCAGCATTTATCCCTGTTATAATGTTGCGCAATGTCATCTCATCTGAGAATAGTGTATAGTGTCCAAGCACTGTTGCAAGTTTGGTCAGATTGTCTTTATCCCTGACTATTCTTGCAGTAGTTGATTCTTTGTGCTGTTCACTTGTTGTATACCGCATTTCACAAAATTCCTGCATGGCAAAGTTGTAAGCAGAGGATACCGGAGAAGACATTGTCCAGATGGCCCTTTGGTGTTCTGACATCCCACTACCTCTTGTTAAACCCCCTGTGCTTTTAAGTGACCTCATAAGTGTCTGTTCAATGACCAAGTCACAACCAAGGCCAGCCCAAAATGTGTTGCTTCGCCGGATGACATGGTAGCCACGCATGAACTTCTTAAACACAACACGGTTTTCAATCTTCAACACCTTCATCTTTTTGAGATACAGGTAGGCGGATTTCAGGTAATTTGGGTGACCTGCAGCAGCAAATATGGGCAAACAATCCGATACAGCATGGAGGTGCATTTCCCACGATCCTGTGCGATCAGCCTCAATGAGCTCCTGGGCCACTCCTAACATTTGTTGATAGTTCAACCAGAGTTTGCTCGTTTTGGAATTGTTAGATAACTCACACTTTTTGAAGCTATTACTTGAACAAACTTTTCCATACAATCAGAACCAATCACTTTGACAACATGTATTTCACCATTCTCAGCTTGGGAGTATAATGCCTCAAGTTGCTCTATCAGGCTTTCAAATTCCGGTTCCTTTTTAATGATCTTGGAAATGATTTGGTCGGTTATACACTGATCAACTAGGTGATGTCCACGAAACGCATGCTGCACAGCCTTTCCAGTCATCATGTGTACCACAGCGTTTTCTCCATAGATTGTCCCGAGGATATCTTTGAGTCCACTTCCATCCATCAGTGTCCCAATAGCCCCCAACAGGTTCAAAAACGGTCGTCATTTAATTTGGGCACCGCACAGCAGTTCCTGATGTCTTACTTCTAGTTATAACTGCAAACTTGTTTCATCATTCTTAACCTAGACTTTTACTGCCCCCATCCACGCGATATCGAAGTATTCGCTTCTTGTTATTTTTACACTTACATGTGTAAAAACAGCTAAGATGATGGGATATGAGAAGAAATGAGGCACTTTTTAATAGTGGCAGCCATTTTTTTTAACGTCAAAGTTTGTCCCTTTCTGATGGTCAGATTTCAGCCAACTTTTGATAAGTTGTTCTCTGGACCAAGTACTACAGAAAAACATGATAAAACGTTTTCTTGCAATTTTTTGGAGGTTAGGCTGTTTATTTCATATTTTGATCCTACTGGAGAGAGACAGAGAGAGACAGAGCCCATGGAGAATCGAGCCACGGTTTCTCCATGGAATTGCAGGGATCCATGGAACTCCATGGATCCATGGAACTCCATGGATCCCTTGCAGGGATCGAAGCTTGTAGAACACTCGCCAAGTGGCTGAAGTACTCATGCTTGTACTCCAACAAATTTGTTGAAGAAACTTTGAAAAACGAAATGTGTAATTTTTTATATGTATCTATGTATGTCCAAGTGACAGGTTGTAAAACGAAAGCGGAGAGGACAAAAAAGAGGGAATGTCAAGTAACAGCCACTTGCACATTAGGGGGGCATGCAAACACACACACACACACACACACACACACACACACACACACACACACACACACACACACACACACACACACACACACACTGAGGTTTCAGAACCCAGCGATTTTTGGCTAATCAATGCAGAAATCAAGAAAATGACCAAATAACAAGATCTCAAAAATTAAGTGAAAAGATCCTGGAAGTTGAAGAGATCTGAAACATTGGGACCATACTCTACAGAGTGTTGGTGCTGCCCCTAGCAGTCTCCTTGGCTATTGGACACAATCCTGCATGGGTCACCACTCCAACGCAGTATACCAGCAAGCTGGGACTCATTTTGCCAACCTCAGAAGAATGACAGGCAGAGTCAACCCCACCTGGTATTAATTCAACAGCAGAGTGGGATTTGAACTCAGGATCCCAGGATCCCAAGCGCACCACCCTAACCATTAAGCCAACACCAGGCATAACATCGGATCATGTAGACTAAATCACTCAAAATCCGCAGTGAAATCTCAAAATGGTAAGAAATCAGCGGTTTCGATTTTTGTGGGTATTTGCTATGACCAACCAGCTTGTTTTCCCTTGCCAAACCAGTCAGTCCTGATCAACAATTTAATTGGAGAGTTTGCTTGAGTACTTAAGCCGCTTTCCAAGCACCCTACAGTCAATGGTGGTACACCCAGTCTCCTGATCGGGATGTACAGTCGGCAGTTGCTACAAGGTAGAGGCACATTTGGGTATATTTGGATCTGTAAAGGGACTCTCTGCAGGTGTGTGCGCATTCCTGCATGCTTGGTTACGGGTGCCGTGGTGGCAAAGTTTCATCCCCTATCTTATGAGGATGATGGGTGGTGGATGTTTTAAGTTTAAATCTCAGCAGCGTACGAGTGATCAATCACGCCCCTTTGTTCTCATGACTGTTTCAAAAGCATTTGGATATTTTATATGACTCCAGTGTGCTTTGGCAAGGTTATATCATTTCTCTTTGTGAGTATAAAAGCATAATATATTTGATAACACTCGATTTCAGAGCCGTTTGCCATATTAACATGTTTTCTAAATTACCGAGCCAAATGTTTTCCACTCCTCACATAACGATTGCCAGCTGTTTATGAACATTAATATTTATGCACATCTCCTTGAAACGTTTATAATGCAACTTTGTTTTTTACAATTTGTCTTGAAATTCCCCCAAAATAAGGGTGAAAGCTACTCAAGGTTTTTGGGTTGTATGCAGTACATACTGTAGTCGGTAGTCACACTGACTCCAATCTGCTGATTCCTGAAGAATTGCTGATATCAGCCAAGCACTAATATGTAGTGTGTGTGTGTGTGTGTGTGTGTGTGTGTGTGTGTGTGTGTGTGTGTGTGTGTGTGTGTGTGTGTGTGTGTGTGTTCTTCACAAAGTAAAACTCTCTCTCTCTCTCTCTGGCCCATTCTCCCTCTGACCCCTCCTTATACAGTGCAGTACCCTCCTGCACATCTCTCTCTGTCTCCAGACGTGTCCGGGCAGTGGTTATTTCCCTAAGGTGTATGTCTCTAGATGTTTCTGGGTGGTCTTTATCTCCGGGTGGTGTTTGTGTCCGGACGTGTCCAAGCAATGTTTATGTCTGGGCGATGTTTGTCTCTGGATGTGTCTGTGTTTGTCTCCTGACATGTCCAGGCAGTTGTATTTTTTTAACACTCCATATATCTAACACTCGAACAACTAACAATCCAGATGGGTTTGTCTCCGGATGTGTCTGAGCATTGTTTATCTCCAGAAGGTGTTTGTCTCTGGACCTGTCCGGGCAGTGTTTGTTTGTCTCTGGATGTGTCCAGGCGGTGTTTGTCTCTGGAGAGTGTTTGTCTCCAGATGGGTTCGGGCGATATTTGTCTCCCGATGTGTTTGGGCGGTGTTTGTCTCTGGGTGGTGTTTACCTCTGTACATGTCTGCGTGGTGTTTGTCTCTGGGTTGTATTCATAGTATGACCGGTAGAAAATGGATTTCAGACATTATTTTGTTTCCATCGTCACTGTAATTCTATGAAGAATCATTTTGATGAGACAGGATGAATCACAATTCACGCTCCACCGCATGTCTGCGAAAAGACGCGTATTCCGAGGTATTTGCTCATACATCAATACCGGTCTGATGCAGGTTTTATAAACTCTAACTTTTACAGATAACAGAATGTTTCTGATTCATGATATCACCTGGTTGTCTCCACTTATTCAAGGCTGACTTTATTCTTGATCTCACAGCAAATTTGCTCCTCCTGATTCTTCTATCATGTCTCCAAGGAAACAGCTATTATGTCTCGTATCCATCTGGTCCACCTCATGCATCCTCCCTTTCCACTTTTTTGTCCAAGTCTCCCCCTATTTTGTCCCTCAACCCTGCCTTTTGTATTTCTCACTTCTCTTTCTACTGTTCTTTTTGTTCTGTTGCGTCCTGATCAGTTGTGTGTTCTAAATCTTCCATGAGAGTTAAGTTTGCATAAAAAAAATATATAACAGCAACTTTTTGCCTTTTGCAAGTTAAATTTTGACCTCAAGATATTGATCCTCACACTTTTACATGTGAAAATCCCAGCTTTTATGATCAAACTTCGAATGATGCAGGGTGTTCCAAAACGACCCGGACAAATTTGGTTGTTCATATATTTAGAACCACAAATGCTACAACGATACCCTTTGTATATATGATGCAGAAATTCATAATGTTGTTGTTGGCTTAGTGGTTAGGATGATGCCTGGTGTTGGCTTCGTGGTTTGGGTGGCGGCTTGGGATCCTCGGGTCCTGAGTTCAAGCTCCGTTGGGCCGCTGAATTAATATATACCAGGAGGTTGACTCAGCCTGTCATCCTTCCGAGGTCGGAAAAATGAGGACCAGTATACTGGGCCGGTGTATACTGGTAAGGGGGACACTGCATCAGCGGCATAGCCGCGTCCCAACCAATGATGCAACCAGCAGCCACAGACTGCACTCGATAGAGAGACAGTGGTTAGGGTGGTGGCTTGGGATCCTTGGGTCCTGAGTTCAAGCCCCATTGGCCACTGAATTAACATGAGGGGGTTGACTCAGCCTGTCATCCTTCCGAGGTTGGCGAAATGAGTCCCAGTGTAGCAGCCAAAAGGCTGCACACGAAGGGAAGGGGTATTGATGGATTTATTAAATCTGGTATTGGTGAGGCACAGCCATGATGGGCCGAATGGCCTCCTTCTGTGCCTTCATTCCTTGTGAATGTTTTGTGCACACCATCAATACACTTCAATGTGAGCTCCATTTGTCGCATGCAGGACACCAAGGTGGTACACGAGTTCTTGTCATGTTCAGCTCAGTATGTTTGCATCCACCAGTGTGCATGCAGCTGTGATCCGAGAATGGAAATCATGGAGGTTTCCCACTTGGTGTTGTGGACAAGATCTTTGACAAACTTCCACAGAAAAAACACAAGGGGGGAGGGAGGTGGGGTTATGTCTGGTGATTGTGGGTGCCAGGAGGTTGGTCCGTCTCGGCCAATTCAGCGGCCTGGAAATTTTTCATTCAGGACGGCTTGAACGACTAAGGCCCAATGAGGGGGAGTGTCGTCATGTTGAAAAAATGATATCGGGTTACAAATCTTCAATATGTGGGAAGGCGAATCCTTCCAACATGCTCATGTAAATTGTTGAGGTCACTGTGACCTCCACAAAGAAAAACGGACCCACCAAGCAGTCATTGAGAAGGTCACACCGCATTGACCTTTGGACTGTCAAATATGTGTTTAATGACCACGTGGGGGGTTTCAGAGCCCCAGGTCCTCATATTGTGCCGGTTGACTTTCCCCGACACGCTTCGTCTGTGAACATGACCTTTTTCAGGTAATCTTCTTCATCCTCTATGAGATTGAACATTTCCAAGGCAAATGCCTTGCTTTTGTGTCCATTATTTGGTTTGAGTTCCTGCAGAATCTGCACCATTTTAGGCATAAATTTTCAGCCGTTTATGCAAAATCCTGTGTACAATGGTGGTTGGTAGTCCAACCACTGTACACAGGATTTGTAGCGAATTGATTTTCTGGGACTTTGTTGAAACGATTCACACACTCATTCAACGTCTGCTGCACTTGTGCTTGGTCGACCGGTACTTTTCTGTTTCTGGCAACTTCCAGTGTCCTTAAACCTCTTGTACCACTCTCTGATACCAGTCTGCGATGGCAGATTCCTTCCATATCTTGTCTGGAAATTATGCTGAATTTGCTTGTCAGATCTCGTCTGGATGTACAATTTGACGTACTGAGCTTCTCCTTTGGAGTCACTATTTTCTTTTAGATTCAACCACCAGACCTGCAAATAGAAAAAAACTTTATAAATTTTTACATCATATAAAACAAAGGTATCATTGTATCATTTGTGGTAGTAAATATATGAACAACCAAAATTGTCCAGGTCGTTTTGGAACACCCTGTACTATTGCACCTCACCTCTTGTGACAACCTATAACATTTCGTCCTATAAATGTAATTCCTTCCAATTCCTTTTCCACATTGTCTCTGTTTCCAAGGGAGCTAGTGAGCATTCTGAGCCAAGTAACTCTCAGCTCATCAGCTTGCTTCCTGTAATAAGTAAGGTATTTGAATGCCTCATCAATGAACAACCTCTCCGCCATCTGGAGGACAATGAACTCACTGATTACCAGGATGGCTTTCACCATTCTCACTCTACTGGTGATCTGCTATCCTTAATTAAAGATAATTTCAACAGGACATTGGAGCTCAAGGGTGAAGCTCGATTAGTTGCTTTGGATATCTCAAAAGCCTTTGATAAAGAGTAGCGCAAGGGTCATTTTCCACTCTTAGTTTGTTCTACACAAATTTTCATGGTAAATGTTCTGCTGGACTTTCTAACTTGGTTCCTCCTGTACGAGTGTTTGGACCCAAGACTCGGTTTGCCATCTCTGCACATCCATGAACTATAGCTGATCCACAGTGCAGAATGAAAAGCCATGTGGATAGTTTTATCCCTTGTGCTGTCTCTCTTTAGAATTCACTACCTGTAACGTGCTTCCCATTATCCTACGAACTACCCAGCTTTAAGAGGAATGTCAATTCCTAATTCTTACATCTTTGACGTTCCATTGCATTTCACCTGACTTCTGCTGCTACTTCCAGTGTCTTGGATGTTTTTTTGTTATTTTTCTCTTTCTTTTATTTTGTTTTGCTTTATCTTTATTTCACCTTCTCTTAGCCTCTTACCTGGAGTGACTTTATCTCTTGTTTGGGGCGATTTCTGTCAACAACAAAAACTCCTTCTTCCTCGCCACTCAGCATAGCCTTCGTTTTATTCATGTTGACTTCTAAATCTTTCTCCTCTCTTTCCTTTTCTAATTTTTCAAACATCTCTTTTGCTTCTTTTTCACTTTCAGCATTTAATACGAAGTCATCAGCGCATATTAACTCGCATAGGAATCGCAACTTTTCATTCTTCATCAATTCTTCCATCATTAATGAAACATTATGAGACGTAACACTGATCCCTGGTGTCATCAATCCTCCCTTGACTTGAAATAATTCAAACGCATCAGCCTCGTCTTGATGGTGGTTGACTTTACCACTGCAGTTACTTCATCATAGAATGTCAACTCGTCAAGAAAACCAGTGGAATTGTGGATTTAACAATGGCAATAACATCAACATTAACATCAACAACACTTGATGAATTATGTTTTAATATGCCATATATAGTTTATGCATGGTGTTGGCTTAATGGTTCGGGTGGTGGGCTGTGGATCCCGCTCAGCTGTTGAATTAATACCAGGTGGGGTTAACTCGACCTGTCATCCTCCCGAGGTCGGCAAAATGAGTGCCAGCTTGCTGTTATACTGTGTCGGAGTGGCGACCCATCCAAGATTGTGCCCAATAGCCATGGAGACTGCTTAAGCAGCACCAACGTTCTGCACAGAGTATGGTCCCAATCTACTCTCCTGTAGTTTGTTCTATCTTGTGTACATTAAAAGTTATAAAAGTTAAAATTTGCACAAGGACTTTATGGACATCCTATGGATGTAGAACCAGACTCGTCGGTGCAATGGTTAGAGCGTCCGCTCCGAATCTGGGAGGTCGATGGTCCAAAACACCGTCCGAGTCATACCAAAAACTAGAAATGGTACGTGCTGCTTCCTTGCTTGCCGCTCAGCATTTAAAGGCTAGAGCATTGACAAAACAACCCTGAGAAGGAAATGGCAAACCACTCAATGTAACCCTGGGTGGTTTGCCATTGCCTTACAAGAAACAGCTTCAGCAGCACCAATGCTCTGTAAAGAATATGGTCAGTACATGAAAAAAAAACAACAACAAAAAAGAGTATATGTAAAATCTACACATCCTACTATTAAGGTGTGGTTGGGGTGGTCCTCCCAATTATGAGGACTTGCATCCTTGTTATTATTACTATTATCGGCTTGGTGTTGATTTAACAGTTACAGCCTGTGATCCTTCCGAGATCGAAAAAATGAGCACCAGCTTACTGGTGATGGGGCTTCAGCGAGCTGTGCCGCCAGAAAATGATGCAGCCAAGCAGCCATAGGCTGCATACGAAGAAATTAATAATCATAACTATAATAATTTTGTTATTGTTATAGTAAAGGTCTTCAATCCAAATTGCCCAACTTGTCCCAAAGCGTGTTATGTGTTATGCGCCGGTGCATGAGATTTGAAGTTTTAAAGACCTAAATATGGCATTTTTAGGCATTGTGATCATGAACCAACCTGTCAAGGAATTGCTCCTCTCTTCTAAGGCTGATGAATCTTGAAGTTCGCTTCTTTCTTCACTCTGACTTTCTCTCAAACGGATCCAATTCATGCTGCGGCTCGAAGCTCCAGCGTCAATGTCCTGTTGTGTTGTGCATCGTTTCCTCTTAGGCTTTATACAAAGACTGTGGATAGAAGAATCTTCCGCTTTTTTCTAATTTGCCTCACACTAACATTCTGTATCAGTAAACTATCTGGAAGCCACCGCTGGATTAAACGAGATTAAGTTTTAAGGGTAGGCCTCCTTCGGATTGGTGGGAAATTGAGCCAAAACACTTCCGGATAATTGACTTTAAAGCAGCTCTACATACACTGGAATGTAAATTCAAAACACGCCTGATGCATCATCATGTTTTAGGACTGACAGCTGGTAAACAGCTTACAGGAAATGAATGTCAACTTTCCATGACATTCTAATGTAGTTTTGAAACATTCCAACTTTTATGTTGCACAAACACATATTTGGCCAACCACACCTACGCTCTAATCAACACCCTATTGAATACATCACTTTATAAAGCCTCCCTATATCTGACAGGGGGAGGATTATACCTGTTGTGGGGTTTGTTTCTACAATTAGTGTCCCCAGTTTTTCATTGTCCCTCAGAGTTTCTTACACCCCAAGGAGTACTAAGCCACCATTTAAGGGGGTTTTTTTTCCCCCATCCTTTTTAAGTTTTTTTTTTTTGCTGCTAATGTCTGAGCTCTATCTCGGAGTTGGCTGGGACTTTCGGAATGAAATTTTCTTGGAAATCTTGGAAAAAAATTTCTTGCATCAATAAAATGGGAATGTGGGCTGTGGGGCGAACACTCAAAAAGAGTTTAGTTTTCGAGTTTTGTTCACTACCTTCGAGGCATTTTGTAAATCGTGCACCAAAAATATGTATTAATAAATTAAAATGTCAAATATGGTTGTTGTTTTTGTCAAAAGTTGCACTTTGTTTTTTGGAAATTACCAAAAAATGGAACAATTAATTAATGACGGAAAATGTGTCAATTTTTTTTTCACGGTATACCTACTTAATTGGTCAAAAAAAAAAAACACAATGCATGGAAAGCTGTTGGCCAATCAAATGCAATGATAATGCGCACTATGTAGCCTGGTGTTGGCTCAGTGGTTTGGGTGGCGGCTTGGGATCTGAAGGTCCTGAGTTCAAGCCTCGTTGCCCACTGAATTAATTTACCAGGGGTTTGACTCAGCCTGCCATCCTTCCGAGGTCGGAAAAATGAGTACCAGCTTGCTGGGATGACCGAGTCATTCAAGTATCCCGCGTCAGAGTGGTGACCTGTCCAGGATTGTGCCCAATAGCCAAGGAAACTGCTTCGGCAGCACCAACACTCTGTACAGGGTATGGTCCTAATGGAATGGAATGGAATGGAATGGAATGGAATGCGCACGATGAAAACAACATTTTTACGACGTATTTACTTTGTGTGTGCATGGGGCTGGGAGTTCGCAACATGGAGTGGTGCATGCCCATCTGCCGGTCGATGGCATCCAAAATTTCAGGGGAGGGTAGAACAGAGAGTTGGGGTGGGAGCAGAGAGGAGATGATCCTTTTAGTCCTTTTTAAAATCTTGTTGGTCGTTTTGCACTTTTAAGACATTTTTGACATTTTACACCCCTTCAGACCCGATAGACCCCCAACTACTAATGAAACGTACCCTTTGGCCCTTTGAACCCCATGGACCATTTATACCAGTGGTTCTTAACATTTTCAGAGGTGCCGAACCCGAACAAAAACCTCCGTACACTCGCCGAACCCCTCAAATTTGACCAAAAATTTCAATTTTAATTAATACAAAAATGAAAAAAAAATTGCATCAAAATTCAGGAGTATATTTGTATAATAAGAAGAATAAATTCAATTTCAATGAATGCAAAAATAAAAATCAAATTGCATCAAAATTCAAAAGTATATTTGGATAATAAGAACAATTGTATCTTAATGCGATTTTTGTTCTTGTTTTTTGGAGGCCATCTGGGAAATGTGTGGCTTTGTTTTGGCAAGGGCCACCCTCATATCACTTTCACATGCAAGTCTGCTCCTTTTCTTTGTTTTGATGTCCAGCAGTTTCGAAAATGCATGCTCACAGAGATACGCTGTAATGAACGACGTGAGGATCTCAAGGGCAATTTTGCGATGAGAGGATACCCCTCCATTTGGCGGCACCAAAACGTTGAGAGCGTTGTTGTGCCGAAGAGTTGTTGTTGAGTCTGTCTCTGCTGAAGTTCGATGAGGTCATCGAGGTATTGATCGTTGACATCTGCCATTGCAATGCCAAAAGTAAATGGCTGTCTCACCCATGCTGGGTGTTGTGCTTGGTCAGAGAAATATCCATCGAATGACTTTCCCAGCTCATCCAAGTGCGTGGCAATCACTTGCTTCAGTTCCCTTGGTATAGCAGTGCCTCCAACTTCAGAATCATCTTCAATTCCGCTCACGCACTCGTCCAGTAGCGGAAAGTTCGCGAAGTTATCCTTCTCTGTTCGCCGCCTCCACAACGGTAACTTCTTTCGAAAAGTATTCAACTTTTCTTCAGCTTCGATGACATTCACTCCATCCACCCTGCATCTGACAATTGAGATGGTTGAGTGCTTCGAAGATGTCAGCCATGCATGCCAAGGCTCGGATGAACTTTGATTCTTCGAAATGAGTTGCATGGCGATGCTGGTGCTCTCGCAGAAACAGGGCTAATTCTACACGCAAGGCAAAAACACGCCTCGGTACCTTCCCTCGTGATGACCACCGAGCATCAGAGTGGTAGAGAAGGACTTCAAATTCAGAGCCAATTTCATTGAACAGCTCTTTGAAGATGCAATGATGCAGAGCACTGCTTCACAAGTAATTCACAGTTTCAACGACGATTTTCAGAACATCGGCCAGTTCTGGAGGCAGAGTTTTTGATGCCAGCGCGTATCTGTGCAGGACACAGTGCGCGACGATGACGTGTGGTGCATCGGCCTTCACCAGCTCTCCAAAACCGGAGTTGCGCCCCAGCATGTCTGGAGCCCCGTCTGAGAAAACTGCAGACACCATGTCCCACGAAAGACCGTTGCTTCTGAAGAAGTCGTCCACAAGTTTCTTCACATCAGCTGCTTTAGTCGTTGTTGTGAGAGGCTTGCAGAACAGAAACTCTTCCGTGATCTCGTCTCCCTTGACATACCACACAAACACGATGAGCTGGCTCAAATTGGAAACGTCGGTGGTCTCATCGAGTTGAAGTCTGAATTTCGTTGGACTCGCGACTAAATTTGCAACTACCTGGGCGAGGATATCATCGCTCATGTCGTCGATTCTGCTGCTGATGGTGTCATTTGAGAGTGGAACAAGAGACTTTTCTTCAGCAGCTTTTCCAAGCATGATGTTGGCCATCTTCAATGTGACCGGTTTGATAATGTGGTTGGTTTGCGCTGTTTTGCGATTAGATACGCAACTTCATACGAGACGGTGAGGATTGGTTTGTCAATTGGAATGAAGTTGTGAGCGGGCAAAGTTGCCCTTGCATCGAATCAAGCTCTTTGGAATTTGAATTCATCTTCTGTTGCGTCCTTGTACTGTCCCTCGCCGTGCAATTTTATGAAGTGTTCCCGTAATTTCGCTGGTACAAGGCTGGAATTGCTCAACTTCGCATAGCAAAGCATGCATTGAGGATGTTGAGTTCCGTCCTACTCCGTGGTATACGTGAACCCGTACCGCACGCAATCCTCCGACCATTTCCTTTTCTTACTTGACATCCTGATCCTGAAAAAAAAGAAAGAAATAAAATTAAGTTCGACTGAAAGCAAATTATAGCAAAATTGCAATGTGTTTCGGAGGGCTTTCACCGAACCCCTGAGACTGGCTCACCAAACCCCTGGGGTTCGGTCGAACCCAGGTTAAGAATCACTGATATAGACTATTCGAGCTCTCAAGACTATTAAGACCCATTTACCCTTTATTTAGACCTTTAAACCCAGAAAAACTTTTAAGACCCTTTTTGGACCTTCTAAGACCCTGAAGACTTTTACATGAATTAGATCCTTTTCGACCCGTTCGACCCAACTACTTTTGGATCATACCCTTTAGACCTTTACATTCCTTAGACCCCATCGACCTTTCGATGCCTTATGACCCTTTAAACCATATAGACCCCTCACACCTGTAGACCCTTTTGCTTTACACTCTTTAAAGACCATTTTGACACTTTAGACTCATTAAGACCCTTTAGACCTTTAAAACCCTAACTACTATTGGAAGATACCCTTTAGACCCGATAGACCTCGAGACCCATTAAGACCCTTGAGACCCATTTACTCCTTTCTAGACCCATTAGGCCCTCACTACTTTTGGAACATAGCCTTAAGACTTTTATAATCCTGACAACCCACAGACCCCTAATGATGCTTTAAATCCAAGGTCGCTGACCCTTTTGACCTTTAAAGACCCTTTTGACACTCAACACTTTAGACCCATTTAGACCCTTATACCCCTTAGACCCTATTCTTTCTGTATGCATTGGTGAGGCTCATATATATAAAAAAAGAAAAAGACAAAAAAAAGTCTTTTTATGTCCTTAAAATTTTTTTATTTAAAAAAACATGTTTATGTTATGTTTTTTATGTGTTTTACTTTTAACTACAAACAAAGTTTAAAAAAAAATGTCTGTGCTGACAAATCCGGAGCTGGATTCAATAGTGCCTCAGAGGTAATGAACAAAATTCAAAACTCAACCTTTTCTAAGTGTTCGTTCCACGGCCTATCAAGGAAAATGTTGAAATTTTTGAGGTTGTCAACTGGCAGACATGCATGCAACACTGGCAGACATTCATGCAACACTGGCAGACATTCATGCAACACTGGCAGACATGATTGTGAACTCCGTGCTGTGTGCCTGCACAAAGTAAACACATCGTGCCAATGTTGGTTTCGCCATGTGCATTGTTTATCGTTGTATTTGATTGGTCAATAGCTTTTCATGCGTTGGTTTTTTTGATCACTCAAGTATACTGCTAGAAAAACAAAACAGACATGCTCACATCATAACATAATTGTAAAGCTTTTTTATAGTTTCTAAAAAAATATGCAACTTTTGAGGAAAAGAAAAACTATATTATATATTCGCATCCACTAATAATGCATCTGTTTTACACATCAATACACATTTACATAATGCCTTAGATGTTATAAAACTAAAAGAAAAATGAGAGCACCAACAGCCTTATAAAAAGTATGGTTGACATAATTTTTGAGCTTGACCTAATTATAGCCATTTTTACATTTTTCACCATAACTCGAGTAATTATTTTTTCCGATCAGAACTAAATGGCCCTCTCTATGTAGAGAAGGGTATACCACATTTATGTTTAATTGACATCATACCCCTTCAAGTTAAAGATCAAGGTCAAATGGTGGTCTCAATAAAATAGCAGGTTTTTGTCATCGCTCAATTTTTCCAATGCGTAATCTCAGATTATTTCACCTTCTAAGATGTTCTTGCATCATAATAATGAATGTACCTGCACAAACGTTGTGCTCCTGACATTTGATTAGTGTTCTTGACCCACCTTTTTCGGATTGTGACCTAATTAACAAAAAAACACGTTTATGATTATAACTTGAATAATTTTTCTCCGATTTTTATAATGTTGAGATTTATGGAAAGATTGCAGATGACAATTTTTGGTAAATTACACTCTACCCCGAAATGTTGAAGGTTAAGGTCATATGGTGGTCCAAATAAATATATATATATGTACAGGGTAGGCTGAAAGTTACTTTACCCCTGATAAATTTCTCGCACTTCCCTCCATCCCTTCCCCTCTGCCCTCACCCCCTCGCCCGCTATGGTATGCGGAAACACTGACTCAGAAGAATGATGGAGCACATACAGATACAATGACAAATTAATTATTGTAATTACTGGAAAATATAACCTGTATATTAAAAGAGTTCAAGAACAATGCTTCACTGGGAAGGGGTAAAGTGACTTTCAGACCACCTTGTTGAATCACATCCATCATTGAATCACAGGTGCTGAGGGAGGCTTACCCTTGGAGATCGTTTTGTGACCACAGATATCGAGTCCACTTGATTTGGTGTGTGTGTGTGTGTGTGTGTGTGTGTGTGTGTGTGTGTGTGTGTGTGTGTGTGTGTGTGTGTGTGTGTGGGATATGAATTGAGTGGAGAACGTGAATGTATGAAGTGTATCGCTGACATCAGATTGTTTTGCTGAAACCCATTTCATTTGCAGTGGATGTTGGAGTGTTAATCTCTGGAGCAAAGCAAAACGACTTCCTTCAAATTCGTTTTTCATTTTGGAGATTAGGTGGAAGTCTTGTGAGTTGTGAACTCTGATTAATACAATGGGTGAGGCATTACTTCCTGCCAGATGCATTGGAAAGCATTTCCAGATTGGGGTAAAACATTCACAAAAGGGTGTTTTTACATATATATATATATATATATATATATATATATATATATATATATATATATATATATATATATATATATATATATATATATATATACATATATATTGTCGCGGATTCGCGCCCGCCGGCGTGCGAACGGCCACGTAACTCGAATCGCGGCACGTCGCCCACCGGACGGACAATCCAGTCGTGAACCTCTCGGACTAACGCCGGGAACCAGTCACGGGTGGACCTTTCGGTCTCACCGCGATCAAGCCAATCGGCCCCCGCGTGGGATAGGGTTGCTCGCCAAATTCGACCTACCTAAGTACCCACACGGAGGGTAGACCGGGCGATCGCACCTCGCCACAGGTCGACTTCGGACACGGGCCACTTAAGCGACCCGTTCCGTACTATCGGGATAACCGAGCGGTGTTATCGTCGGCCTCGACGGTTCGATTAATTATCGGGCGTATTCAGCCCACTACCAACCCTTTACGTGAAGCAAGATGAGGATTCAATGAGAGAAATGACGAAGCGAAGCGGGAAACAGTTCAACATAAAGCACATTTATTCGCGATGAACGGAAAGCACACATATACAATTCCACCAAAAGCACATAGAAAAGGAAAAGAAACACAATGCAATTTTACACAAAAAGCAAATGTAAAAGTGAAGACACAATGCAGAGCTATCCGACTACTGAGCACACGGCAACACTTATACAATTCTACTTCACAGATGGCGCCGACAACACATACCCAAAACCAAGAAAAAGAACACCCTCAAGGATGAGGCGGGCCTGGGGCCGAGACCGGGTCGGGCCTACCCGTCTGATGATGAGGCGCGAAGTGGCGATGGTGCCCCAACTCCGCGGGCCTCGCGGACAGTGTCTGGTAGGGGGTGGGAAAGGGGCCCCCTCTGTCGCACTATCTCAGCACGGGGGGGAAACAGGAGGCGGTTGCTGATGCTCGGGGTAAGGAGGATTTTTACTCTGTCTCGGGTCCCGCGACGAGCGTCTCCACCTCGACCAGGTCGCGCCATCGGCCTCCCTGGTGTGCAGCTCCCGGCACCGACGCGAGCACCCCCTCGTCTGCCTTCACCGCCGCCGCCTCTCCACAGCTCCGTCCTCTTCGCTCCGACTCCAACTCCGAACTCTTCCTCCTGCGAACTTCCCAACTGCACTCAACTCCAACGCACACGACGACTGCGAAGTCTTCACCCACTCGACTGACGAACGCGGTCGCTTATATAAGCCCCGTAGCTTCGCCTTTGACCCCCTGCCTTCGACCTTTCACCTTGCTCCCCATTGGCCCGAGAAAAAGTGGGCGTGAATCGTTTTTGATCCGTTTTTCTGCGGAAAGTCCGTGGTTTTGTATACGCTGTTCGGCGCGCGCCCTGCACGAGTCCAATACCGGTACCCACAAGCGGCGCAAGAACGGTGGCGATGCGACGGTTGCGAGGTGTGACGGTAGAGGTCGTGGCTGTTGTGGTGAAGCGGCGCTGTGGTGGGTGGTTGATGTTGTGATGACTGTTGAGACGTGGTTGGTGGTGGTAATCATGGCGGCTGGTCCAAAATATAGATAGTAAAAGAAAAACGGCTATCCTGAAGAGTCGCAGCACGCATGAATGACATTTATTCCCTCTAGACAACGGGTTTGGGCCTAACTACACATATACTTAAAGAGATATCTCACCTAAGGGACCTGAATGGTGGTTTGCGAATTTGGTCAACCACAACACTACCCCCTCCCCTTTTTACAGACTCGTCCCGAGTCGTCAAATTTTCGTGTGCCATCATGTGTAGTTTTCCCCAAGTACATTTTACCTACGGATCCCTGAGTGCGACATTCATGGTATTCGTGTCCCCACAATAAATAACCTAAGGGCTGAGTAACTACCTAAACAAACTCACTCACACGGACGACTTAAATAAAATTGCCGGCGCTAAGACAAACATGCCGGGGGCGCACTCATATTTACTGTACATCTTAACCTTAACTTACAAATTTTACACTAAACCATGGCCCAGGATCACTGAACTCTGCAAAAAGAAAGCAGTTAGCAGGGAGCCAGGCTGCTCGCATGCAGTCTCTGGCTCAAATAATGCAGGTGACAGGGAACGTGGCCGGCTGCTCACACGCAGTCCAAGGCCTTCCCTTTTGAACTGGACGCAGTGAACCACAACGGTGCATGGGCCGCACAAACGTAGTCTCCGTGCCAGCTCAAGTGGCACACGCAATGAACACAACGAATGGATGGGTGAATGGTTTGAACTGAACACAGTGAACCACAATGGTGCATGGGCCGCACAAACGTAGTCTCCGTGCCAGCTCAAGTGGCACACGCAATGAACACAACGAATGGATGGATGAACACAAACACGGTGCATGGGCCGCCACTGCAGGCCCGTGTTGTAGCTGCCAACAGGGCAGTTCTTGCAGCTTGCAAACTGTTGCCTTGCGGATCCTGGCGCACATGGAAATGAACAGGGGGGGGGGGCAAAGCAAAAATTGAACGGGGCTGGTGAACAGGGGCAGTGGGCATGGCATGGCAAAGGCAGCAGGCAAACACAGCCCGCAGAAGAAGGCCGCTGCAGGCAAACACAGCCGGCAGATGAACTGGCCGGCACAGGCCTTGAAGAAAAACAGCCAGCCGGCAGATGAAGTGGGCCGGCACAGGCCTTGCAGCAACACAGCCAACAGATGAAGTGGCCGGCACAGGCCTTGAAGAAAAACAGCCAGCCGGCAGATGAAGTGGGCCGGCACAGGCCTTGCAGCACAGCAGCTGCAGACGATCCAGCCGGCACAGGCCTCGCAGCAAAACAACAGCTGCCGATGAAGTTGGCCAGCCTTTGCCGTTCCGTGGAGGTTGGTGGAGGGAGTGCGGTGGTGCTGGCCACTTGGAAGGCGGGCTCGGACCTACCTACCTGTCTCCCTCCCAACCTATCGCCTTTGCCTGTCACTGTACATACCCACTCCCTTAATTTGTCAAACCCCAATTTAGCCCCAACTTATTTTTTTGTTGTTTTTATTTTTACTTCCCCAGTATAAATCGTCCCCTAACCCCCTGTACTGTCCTTGTTCGGCTAACCTATCCTGTCACCTAGCCTACTCCCAACCCCGACGTTCCCTTCCCGGAGGGGAACAAGGGAGAGCTAGCGTCCTGTGTCGAGGCCCAACTCAAGCCTCAGAATGGCCTCCCCAGAGTTCAGCGATCTAACCCAGAGTGGGTCCAGCGGCCCACAACGAAAGCGAGGGGATGGATGGTGCGGAGGGGTACACTTCCTAATCTACCCTAACCATTAACTGTTAAACTACCCCGGGGCTTTCAACAAGCGCCTCTCGCTTAAACTATTGGTTCTATAAACCCAGATTCCCGTCGCCTGTGTTGGTGTCCTTTCAATTTCGGGCCTCGCCCCCCAATTTTCTCTCCGTGCCCTCACACGGTCTCATGGCTGGGACACGTGGCTCCCTTTGGCAGGCACGACCCTCTGCCGAATCTCCCGCTATGGCACCCCCGGGCACTACACTGCCTCCGAGCCTACCAGCTCCCTAACACCGGGGAGTGCCCCCCATGGCACCTCCCCTGAAACGCACACGTGGCAGGCTGGCTTCCCAGGCCCCTTTCCGAGGGTCACCCATGCCCACAACACTGCCCACGCGGCTAATGGCGCCCCGGGCCCCCGCACCAAGCAGGCGCACCCGTGCCCACTACGCTATCCCGGCCCCCCATGGGCCCTTGGCCTACCACGGCCGACTAGCCTGGTGCCCGGGGTACCCACTCAGCGATACTCACCTTTCGCAGCCACGCTCCCAGCCCGTCAACAGGGCTCCTGCACCCCTCCAAACGGGTTTCGAGCCTACACACCCACCAACAACAAAACGACCTCCATTTTGTAAATTTGACTAACCCCCTAACTCACTCTACACTGACCCCGGGGTCCCTTGGGCGGGAGTCACTCCTCCCCCCAATCACTCATCGCACCATGCATTCCCCATTCGCTCCATACACACAGACCCGCTGGCCTCACTCACTCACCAAGCACATGCTTCCACTTCACTCACCAACTCTTCAACACACATACATCACTGAACTCTGCCATCCTTCTAACTACATCCCCTAACTAACTCGTGCTCCCACGTCGTCCCTTAAACTACAGCACGTTCCTTTTAACCTACGTAGCTAAGCTACGTCAACTCTACACATCCACAAGTCTGTCACTGTCTCCAAATAATCCCATTAATCAATTTCCCAACCTAAATCTCGCTACAATCCCTCTAACTAATCCATTCCACGGACTCCATGAGGACTTACCCCTGCCCCATGAAGTCGGTCTAACTAAGCTAACCCTCCCCCCTAACTAGTTTCCATCCTGTGCCCTGGGTCAAGGGGGTCTTCCACCCCTTGCCCAGGAATCCTGTGCACCCGAAAGTGAGGCTTGCTTTTTTTTTTTTTTTCCCATGCGCAGCACCAGCGCGGCAACTCGCAGCTCGCGCACTTTACACCTGCCCATGACGTCATGCAGCTGCACGTGTTCCTCGTCCCTCCTTGGATGGTACTATCCGGCAGGGATACCCCTCCTGCCGGATTCCAACCCCACGTGCAGCCATGACGTCACCGTGCGCATAAAAAAAAACACAAGCCCCACGTCTCGAGGGGTTCCCCACGCGAACACATGTGCTTTGCCCGTTGGAGCTCAACACACACGATCGCGTGGAGAACCCGTCCGGTCCAAATCCGTAATCCTGCCAAAACTTTGTCCGTCCGCGGGATCGGCAAATCCACCGCTGGCGTTTCCGGACCGGGACTTCACTCTCGCAAGCGAGCACGTGGGGGCCTCGTGCGTTGCACAGCACGGACCTCGTGCTCACTGCTGGGTGAACCCGGCACGGTCCCCGAAACAACTACAGCCGCTACTCGGCTTTCTTTCCTCACATGTCGCCGTCGTCGCCATTCGACCCACGCACACCTGCGTGTTACGACGCTCACACTCCACACCATTACATTCACACCGGGAGACGCGGCTGCGTGCTCTCGCATGCCAACCGACATCTCCCTCACATACCGTTCTCTCACACACACGGTCTCCCTTGCACTCGGCCGTTCACTCACGCATGCGGGGGCACTCACCCGCGGTGCCTCATCCACACACCGTGCCTCACTCACACACGCGGGGGAATTCACCCGCGGTTCCTCATCCACACTGGCCGTTTCCACACACGGTGCCTCATCCACACACGGCGTGCTGGGAAGTGTGGTGTCGTCATGCCCACGGGGAGGGGCATGATGATGATGCATGATGGGCGTGATGGTTGGAGGGGTGGCCGTGGGGGTCGGCAAGGGATATGAGGTGTGCACGTCGCCTGAGGCGTCGTAGTAATGCTGGAGTCGGCCGGCTCGTGAGTGTACCGAGTACGGAATAAAGGGGAGCCGCGGGCACAGTACGCCCGCGCTCGCACTCGTGCAACACAGCCCGGCTCGACTGTTCCTCCGCTTCGTGTCTGCCTGCTAAGCATCTCCCATTTCAGTACAGTACAGGAAGCACGTACTCCGGCACCATCGCCACCACACCACTCACACACGGGGTCGCTTCCACACACGGGGACGCACTCACGGCTTGACCACACACACAGGGACAACCACACTGGGGATTCGTGTCCCCACAAGGGTCTCCGGGGCCTCTATACCCCCCAAGCTCTCCGTGCACCCGTCCGCAGCACCCGTCCCCTCAACCTCGCAAAGCACGACCGAACTCACCTGGTCGTGACTCGCCTCAAGGGGGCATACTCCCTCCCCTCGTTCCTGGAGGAGGCTATCCCGCTGCTCGCACTGGGCCTCCACCCAGTCCACCAGCTCACCCTCATTATCCTCCACTACCTCCGTGTGTGTGTGTGTGCGTCACTTACCCCGTCTTCATCGTGTTGTCTTCCCTCTATCGTTCCCATCTCCCGTGTCTCTGCCAACTCTTCACCCTTTACCGCCCTTGTCTCCACTATTTTTATTTCCTTTGTCGTCACCTCGTGTCTCGTCTCACACGTTTTGGTCCCCCCATTTAATTTTTCCCTTTCGGTCATCGTCACGACCCTCGCCCAACACGCCCCCCGAATTATTTTTTCACCCGCCTCCACCGCGGGCCCGACAGCCTTTGCACCCCCTTCCAGCTCGTTCGCTCCCACACGTGGAGTCGCCATTTTTAGCTCCCTGGTCACGGCCTTCATGCCCGCCTGCAGGCATCGGCCCATGTTCTGCGTCTCACCCCGCAGCTTTTTCGTTTCTTCCTTCATTTGCTTGTTCATGCCTTTCATTTCGTTTATAATTTCATTTGTGTATGTATCCATTTTTTCGATTATTTGTTGTGTATTCGCATCCATCTTTTGTGCCAGCATGGTTAATAGCTGGGCCACGTCAGGTGCGCTTGGGTGAGCCGTTTCGGCAGGGGTTGGGGAAGGGTTTTGGTGGAGAGGGGGAGGGGAGGTGTCATACACCGCGGCCGCTGCCGCACCCATTTCGGGCTCTGGGTTCAGTTGGGTGAGTTCGTTTTCCTGTACAACCAACATTTCCTGCACGGGGATTCCATCCTGGACCATGGATTCTACACATTCTACATCCATTTCTAATACCCCCGGCTCCCGCTCGCCTTGAGATGCCATCTTGCTTCTCTTAGAGGGTTAATTTAGCTCGCTCGTAATTTGGAGGGAATCGGGGGTCGCTCCTCTCACCCCTGGACCGATTCCCGTGAATTTAATTGGAGACAGGAGAGCCCGTTTTCCCGTTCTCCAATACCAGTGCCGCGAGGAGGGCGATGAGTTTATATCGCACGACCTGACACCATTGTTGCGGATTCGCGCCCGCCGGCGTGCGGACGGCCACGTAACTCCAATCGCGGCACGTCGCCCATCGGACGGACAATCCAGTCGTGACCCTCTCGGACTAACGCCGGGAACTAGTCATGGGTGGACCTTTCGGTCTCACCGCGATCGTGCCAATCGGCCCCCGCGTGGGATAGGGTTGCTCGCCAAATTCGACCTACCTAAGTACCCACACGGAGGGTAGACCGGGCGATCGCACCTCGCCGCAGGTCGACTTCGGACACGGGCCACTTTAAGCAACCCGTTCCGTACTATCGGGATAACCGAGCGGTGTTATTCGTCGGCCTCGACGGTTCGATTAATTATCGGGCGTTTTAGCCCACGACCAACCCTTTACGTGAAGCAAGATGGAGATTCAATAGAGGAAAAGACGAAGCGAAGCGGGAAAACAGTTCA
>NC_140965.1:36492729-36715229 GCF_056783735.1 Eptatretus burgeri
CAAAGGTTACAGCACAAGCAGTTCTCATTTGTAGTATGTTCGAACTGACAAGTCAATTCTCAAAACAAGACAAGTTTATTCATCTTTTTTTCCTGCGTTCATTATAGTAAACTTGCAGAGTACCCCACCCCCCCCCCCCTTGGGGTGGGTTGAGTTTGCGCATTACTTGCTGAAAAAAGTATCATCTGTGTTTTGCAAGAATACTATAGATGTTTGTATGGTGTGTGTCCAAAAGGTTTGAGATGGTCTAAAGATCTAAACTCTAAAGTGTACGTTCCAATAGTAGTGAGAGTCTGGAGGGTTTAAGGGGTTGAAAGGGTCTGATCTCGAAAGGAAGTAAATGCCTAAAGGGTCTAAAGGTGTCAAAGCGATCTAAAGTATCTAAAAAGGTCTAAATCTAAAGAGGTTTACCTCAAATATCCAGGGCCTTCGCTCAAACCTTACAAATGTTTCCATGCAGGTTGCCACTGACAAACCAGACATAATCTGCCTAACAGAAACTTTCCTCCCCCAAGACGTGTCTGACTCCCAAGTGTCTCTTCCTGGTTACTCCCTCTTCCGGTATGACAGACTTGAGCTTCGTCCTGGTGGAGGAGTTGCTCTCTTTATCAAAGACTCTATTCCTCACTCTCCATGCACTGCCCTCACTCCCCCACACCCCCAGGAATACCTCTGGCTACGGCTTCCCCTCCACTCCCACCTCATGTTTATATGTGTACTGGAGCATCCACCGAACAGTGATGATTCCATTTACATTTCACTATCCGAAAACATGGACCAACTTCTATCTTCTCATCCAAACTCTCTCTTCCTCATATGTGGTGACTTCAATTGTCATCATGCCAGTTGGCTACGTGTGGGGACCTCTATAACCTGTCATGGCACCTCAGCAAAAGCTTTCTGCGGCTCATTGGGACTCACTCAATCGGTCAATTTCCCGACCCGGATCTCAACCAATGGTACTCTATCTCTTCTGGATCTGATTTTGACAAATTTCCCTGAAAATATCTGCTGTTCTTCCTTTGCTCCAATCGGTTATTCTGAACACCTCCTTGTCAAAGTGGACATCTCTCTGGCTGTCATCAGAGAACCACCTCACCGCCGTCGAGTCTGGCATTTCACTCAGGCTGACTGGCAGGGTCTCCAAGCAGCCATCAAACTTCTGGACTGGTCTCCCATCACTACTTCCTCCAACATCAACTCTTCCTGGGAATTATTTTAAAGAAATTTGCTCTCCCTCATGCACAGATTTATCCCCTCTCGTCTTCAGTTGTCCTACCCTTCCTCCTGCCCTTTGGTTCACTGAAGCTTGTGGCGAGGCAGTTGTCCTGAAACAACTTGCCTTTGCCTCATGGAAAGCAAACCCAACTGAGGGTAATCTCAGGTCCTTCCATAAAGCTCGGAACAAGTGTGTATCTACCCTCAGGAGAGCCAGAAAACAACATCTTTCCAAGCTCAAGTCCGAACTCTCAAACCTCTCTCCCTCCTCCAAATCCTGGTGGCGTCTAATCAAATCTGTTTCTGGTGTATACTACCGGTCAAAAAATTTAGAACACCCCCATTTTTTCCAGTTTTTACTGAAATTTAAGCAGTTTAATGTTTCATTGTTCTCTGAAATGAAAGCAAAGACCAAATAAACAATTGCAGATAAAAAACGAAATCATGGAATCGTTTTGTTGAACAAAATTTAATCTAAATTTTTGACTCATCAAGAGTAGCCACCTTTTGCAGATACAACAGCCGAACATACTCGTGGCATTCTTTCTACAATGGAAATCAAATATTGTTCGGAAAGTTCTTCCCAACACTGTTGCAGAAGTTCACACAAAATGTTACACTTGTAGGTTGCTTTGCCTTCACCCTTCTGTCCAGTTCATCCCAAACCAGCTCAATGGGGTTTAAGTCTGGAGACTGTGCTGGCCATCCCATGATTTGAAGCCTCCCGTGTGTTCTTTTCTTCTAAGGTAGTTCTGACATAGCCTGGAGGTATGTTTTGGGTCCTTATCTTGTTGTAGGATGAACCCCTGACCAACGAGGCATAGACCAGAGGGTATGGCATGGTGCTGCAAAATGCTGTGGTAACCCTTTTGGTTCAGGGTCCCAGTCACTCTGTGCAAGTCACCAATCTCTGGATCCAGCAAAAGAGCTCCAGATCATCACGCTTCCTCCTCCATGTTTGACAGTTGGTGTCACACACTGAGGAAGCATCCTTTCGCCTACTCGGCAGAGTACAAAAACCCTGCGTGATTAACCGAAGATTTCAAATTTTGATTCATCCGTCCATAAGACCTTCCAGTTTTCAGTAGTCCACTGGTGGTGCTTCATGCCCCAGGCAAGCCTCCTTTTCTTATTTTGCCATCTTAGCAATGGCTTTCTTACTGTCACTCGACCAGTCAAACCTGCAGCTCAAAGTCTCCTCTTCACAGTTGAAACTGAGACTTCCTTACTTCAACCAGTGTAAAGCTTTGCTTGAAGCTGCTGTCCTGTGAGCCGCCTATCACGCAAGCTGTTGACTCTCAGAAACTTGTCTTCTGATTGTGTTGTGGCTTTGGGTCTGCTAGAACTCTTCCTGTCAGAGTTTCCTCCAGTTTCCAAATGCCTTTAGATGGTGCAGGAAACTGTACTCACTGACACCTTGGCTGTCTTACAATTTCTCTAAAGGAAAGACCTCCACTTTGAAGGATTATAATGGTCTGTCTGTCTTCCTTTGTTAATTGTCTTTTTCTCGCCATTATGACAGCAATATACTACTTCCTGCATTGCAATATTGTCTAAATAATGCTTTAGAGGGTGGAGCAACACAGTCTGTTCCAACACTGCTTTTATACAGACAGATGGTTTGTAACTAATCAACAAAAGTTTGCACACCTGCTGGAATTGCTTGCATCAACTCTCAAGGCTTAATATACTTCCATTGCTACAGAACTGCTGTAGTTGCTAACCCATTACTTGTTCTCTGAAAAGGACCTTTTTAAGAACTCTGAAATTTACATTAGTTTTTCAGTTTTTGGTAACCCAAACTTTTTTTTAACCTCTGGCAGTTTACTGCTTAGCTTTGTAACATTTCAGGTTATTCACTGGACTGAAACTGCTGAAATATCAGTAAAACTGGAAAAATGGGGGTGTTATAAAACTTTTGACCGGTGGTGTATATTCCCCCTCCATCCCGTTCCTTACCTCAAATGGCTGCTCTGCTGATACCGCACGTGAAAAAGCTGAATGCCTAAACTCAGTGTTTGCAGCTAAATCTTGTGTCCAAAACCCATCACTTTCTCTACCCACCTTCCCCAGTCGCACCCAACTGTCCCTGGACTCTGTGTCCTTTTCTTCTGACAAGGTGGAGAGCTTGCTGTCAAACCTCGAGTCAGATTCTGCAACCGGTCCAGACGGCATCAGCCCACATGTCCTAAAATCCTGCTCCTCTGCTCTTGCTCACCCTCTCTCTGTTCTATTCACCCTCTCGTTTGCTCAAGGTCATCTGCCATCTGCTTGGAAATCAGCAAACATTACTGCCCTGCATAAAAAAGGTGCAAAAACAGATCCCTGCAACGACAGACCAATCAGCCTTCTCCCAATCATCAGCAAGGTTATGGAATCCATCATCACTTCAAGCATTAAATCCTTCCTCTTCTCCAATAGCTTGATTTCTGATCATCAATTTGGTTTCAGACCAGGTCACTCTACCCTGGAAACGCTGCTGCTGCTCTCCCAACAATGGATGGAGGTCCTCAATGCCAGACAGGAAATCTGAGCCGTATCCCTGGACATATCGCGTACTTTTGACATTGTCTGGCACCCTGCCCTGCTCACCAAACTCTCTTCCTTTGGTATCCAAGGCCATCTCCACTCATGGCTCACAGACTTCCTCTCCTGTCACAGTCAACGTGTGGCCCTAAATGGAGTTCTTTCATCCCCTCTTCCTGTCCAGGCTGGAGTTCCTCAAGGTAGCGTTCTGGGCCCTGTTCTTTTTCTGGTTTTCATCAATTATCTCTCTGACTCTCTGGAAAATCCTCTTTATCTCTTTGCTGATGACTCCACCCTCTGCCGTACCATCTGTCATCCCTCAGACCGGCAAGCAGCAGCTTCTTTGCTCCACTGCAGATCTGGGTAAAATCACAAACTGGTCCCACACGTGGAACATGTCTTTCAATCTGGACAAATCTCACACTCTCACTATGTCTCTTCGAAAGGACCATTTGAACCCCCCCCCCCCACCCAATTTCTCAACAATCCTCTGGAAGAAGTCCTTTCAGTCAAGCTTCTGGGTCTCACTATCTGCCATGCTCTTTCCTGGGAAAGCCACATTTCCAACCTCGCCTCCAAAGCCAGTCACCGACTGGGAATCCTCCGTCATGCAAAGTCCTTCCTCGCCCACCTGAGTTCCTGACCACATACAAAGCTTTCGTCAACAACCTGATGGAGTACTGCTCTCCCCTCTGGGCTGGTGCTCCTGCCTCCCACCTTTCTCAGCTTCACGCTGTGGAAACCAAGGCATTTCGGATCATTGGCATCTCCCACGATGAGGCTGAGTCATTGGGCCTCTCACTCTCTCACCGCAGGCAGGTCGGTGGTCTTTCTGTCTTCTACCCTCTCCTCTCCGGTCTCACCCCCCCCACCCCCTGCTGTGTCTGCGATTTGTCCCCACCAGATTTCCGCAGGGCGCTCAAGGTCCACCAACAACCCCCGTCTAGTAAAACTACCAAAATTACGAATCACTGCTCACCTTCACTCTTTCATTCCTATTTTTCCTACCTTTGAAATAAACTCCCTCTCCCTGTTCAATCCCATTCTTCTCTCCAGGCCTTCAAAACAGCTGTTCACCACCACCTCTTATTGTACCCCATCCAAATCCTTGATCTTTTATACCCCCTTTAATCCACCCCAAACCCACCTTCTTCAAATTTCCCGCTTTCCTTCCTGAAAGTCCCTGTAATGTCCATCTTGTATACCCCTTGTTCCCCACCCCATCCCTCTCCCTTCCACAGCGGACGTCCTCCTGCAGTTAGGCTACTTATTAGGAGGTTGGTGGCAGGATTTGCACTCCGGCCACCGCAAAACGCTTCATTCCACAAAACGCAAAAACGCAAAAAAAATCTGAAAACCCACTCCGAGGGAGTATCTCCTGTGCAACTGATAGGGATGGTTATGAGGTGTGTGTTGGTCCCCATGGGTCAGGAACTATGAACCAGAATAGCACTAAGTTCCTTGACTTTGCAAGAAGTCATGGACTTAGGGTGGCTGGTTCATGGTTTCAGCGCCCGCAAGCTCATCGCTGGACTTGGTATTCCAACACTGGCGGTGTGGCAAAGGAGATTGACCATGTCCTCATTGACGGTCGTTGGAGGATGATCCAGAACTGCAGGGTCTACCGGAGTGCTCAGTTCCTCAATACTGACCACAGGCTTGTTGTAGCAACCCTAAAGCTGCACCTTAAATCCTGGAGAATGGTACCATCCCAGCCTAGGCTGGATGTTGCCAAGCTCAGGGATGAGAGAGTAGCTGAGGAGTTTGCGAACAGGCTAAGTGGACACTTGGGGGGTCTGGGTGCTTTGGGGGGTCCTGAAGAGTTGTGGAGCACCTTCAAGCCCACCGACCTTGATGTTGCCGGTGGATGCCTTGGAGCTCACCGCAGGGCAAAGAAGAATTTTGTCTCTCAAGGGACACTGGATACCATTGACCAGAGTCGCAGGGCCAGGCTGAATGGCAAAGCTGAGCTGTTCAGGGAGCTGAGGCGTAAAACTGTACGTGCACAGAGGGTGGACAAGGAGGCCTATGTGCGAGGAATCTGTGAGGGGGTAGAGCATCACCTGTGGACAGGTGATTCTCGTCCCGCTTACAGGGGAATTCGCGCATTACGTTCATCCAAGCCCATCCCTCGGAGCACTACAGTTCGAGCAGAGAGTGGTAGACTCTTGACAGAGGAGTCTGAAGTGAAGGCCCGCTGGGCCGGTTACTTTGAGCGGTCGTACCAGGCTGATCCCCCAGCTGTCGAGTTGGACGTCAAGGGTGTTACAATCCCTGTTGCTGACCCTCGAATCAACTGTGGTCCACCATCGCTTGTGGAAACGCGGGCTGCGGTGAACCAGTTGAAACGGGGCAAAGCTCCAGGGATCTGTGGCATCCATGCCGAACTTCTCAAGGCTGGTGGAAATGCTGCACTCGTGTCGTTGCATGCAGTTTTGTGCTCTGCCTGGAACACAGGCATCATCCCAACTGACTGGAAGAGGGGCCTTGTTGTCCCTCTCTGGAAAGGGAAGGGTGATCGCCAAGACTGCAACAACTACCGAGGGGTGACGCTGCTCTCAGTGCCGGGCAAGGTCCTTGCTCGGATAATTCTCGATAGGGTTCGCCACCATCTGCTTGAGCACCAGCGTCCAGAGCAGTCAGGCTTTACACCAAAGAGGTCAATGATTGACCGTATCCTTGCACTTTGTGTCCTCACCGAACGCAGACGAGAGTTTCGGCAGGGGCTGCTTGCAGCCTATGTTGATCTCTGTAAAGCATTCGATTCAGTGAATCGGGATGTCCTCTGGAGGATTCTTGGTCTTCGTGGGGTGCCACCGAAACTGATCGATGTGATGTCTGAACTCTACTCTGGTACTGAGCGTGCTGTGAAGTGTGGTGGTACCATCTCTGACTTATTTCCAGTTGTTACTGGAGTTTGTCAGGGATGTGTACTTGCCCCCACACTTTTCAGCACTTGTATGGACTGGATTTTTGGGAGGATGTCGGAGAGATCAAGTTGCGGCGCATCGTTTGGCAATGTCAAGATCTCGGACCTTGATTTTGCAGATGATGCAGTCATCTTTGCGGAGACTTTAGACATCCTCTTGGGGGCCCTCGAGGTGCTGAATGAGGAGTTGGAGCCGTTGGGATTACGGATTTCTTGGGTCAAAACTAAGATCCAGGCTTTCGGTGACATCTTGGATGCTGCTGTCCTGTCTGTGTCTGTTTGTGGTGAGGATGTTGAGGTCGTGGATAGATTCACTTACCTTGTCAGTGATATTCATGTCTCCGCAGGTTGTGAGCCGGAGGTCAATAGACGTCTGGGTCGGGCCTGGGGAGTCATGGATTCACTGGATCATGGGGTGTGGCGCTGCCGGTATCTGTGCGGGAGGACGAAAGTCCGAGTCTTCAGGTCCTTGGTACTTCCAGTCTTGCTCTATGGGTGCGAGACTTGGACTTTGACCAAGGATCTGAGACGGAGACTTAATTCCTTTGGTACCAGGTCTCTTCGAAGAATCCTTGGCTATCGCTGGTCGGATTTTGTGTCCAATGAGCGGTTGCTGAGAGAGACTCGGATGAGATTTGTTACCTGCATACTCCGTGAGCGTCAGCTGCGGCTGTATGGACATGTGGCTCGTTTTCCTGATGCTGATCCTGCTCACCAGATTCTCTCAGCGAGGGAGTCTCATGAGTGGAGGAGGCCAGTGGGCCGACCACGTGCCTCATGGTTGCAGCAGGTTGACCATCATCTCAAGGAGATGGGGATTGGCCTGGCATCTGCCTGGGGGATGGCCAGACGGAGGCCCCTGGAGTACCGGCGGAAAGTGGACGCAGCGACGCGCTGTTCTGGCACATGCTCCCATACCTGACCTGACCTGACCACAGATCTCCTAATGTCTCTGTTCCCCATTGTTTTGTCCTTCCCACACCCACCCCTCTTGTCTCATGCCCCCATTGCTGTGCCTTGTGTGTTCGCTCTCATATGCCCCTCGACAAGGTATGCAAAAAAAGGTGGTCAAGTGCCCAAACAGGTTAAAGGAGTCTAAAGATGTCTGACATGTCTAAAGGGGTCTTAAGGGTGTAAGGGTTGTAAAGGTCTCAAGGGTCTGTGGGGTCTAAAGCTGTCTGTTGGGTCTTAAAGGTTCTAAACGGTCTGCAGGGTATGTTTTCTAAATATTCCAACAGGGTCTAGAGGAGTCTTCGACTTATAAGGGGTCTTAGGGTTCTGAAGGGTCTTGGAGGGCCAATGGCTCTGAAGGGGTCTATTATATCGAAGGAGACTCACAGCATCTGTGGGTTCCAATGGGTCTAAAGGTATATAGGGGCCTTAAGAATGTAAATGTCTAACAGCATCTAAAGGGTCTTCAAAGGTCTAAGGGATCTCATAATCTCAAGGTTTAAAAGGTATGTTTGAATTGTACGTACTTAATAGACGGAGTTACGTTAAAACTGACAGACGTTCAGTGCGTAACTAGAATAGCACGTGGTAGAGCACATACCTCCGCAAGGCTGAACAGTTTATGTTTTGTCTCCCACCAATGGGCCGGATCTGGATTCGGACCTGAAACAAAATCAAATCGACTTGTTCTTGTCACCTCCCCCAACACATTAACCAAGTTTTGTTATAACTCATCGACAACTTTTTTGACATATCATGCTATATATCGTTTTTGGCCCCATCTCTCAATGTTGAAGAATCACTTAAAAAAAATATTGGACCTGGATATTCACGAAAATCGAATCAATTCTTCCCTGTAACACACCCAACTGATACACCAAGTTTGGTACGAATCCATTCACAACTTTTTGAGATATCCTGCTCACAGACAAACATACAGACAAACAGACAGGGGTGAAAACATAATCTCTGTCCACCTTCGGTGGCGGAGGTCGCAAGGGGCATTCTAAATGGTTATACGAAAGATATGAAGGCTTCGGACAAAAGGGCTCTTCCTATGTCTCTCAGACCCTTGTGAGATCAAAACTCGTTTTCTATTTACTCTGATTTAATCCGTTCTGTTGAGAGAGTTATGGTAGACATGTTCCACACATTGAGCAAGTTGAGCTAAAGAGGTCATCAGCGAATCATGAACCTGAAGATAGATGTGAAGAAAATGCAAACATCTTCAAAGTTGTGCATATGTTCTGGGGGTACCTGTGAGCCGGTCATGGGCACAATTAAAATTTTATCCTTACCCACACCCCCACCCTCCCCGAGGAATGGCACATTCAAGTCCTTTGAACTACGAGACTGTTATTATCAGGGTTGTTGTCAGGTCGAGCCAGATTAGATCTGTGCCTTGTACAGGTACCATGTAAACCTGTACTAACCTGTTCCATGGTCTGGTTGTCGATGACTAAACCATCTCTCCCACCAGGTTTTCTGGTCAGAAGGGTGTATGGATATGGACACCCAGTAGGATTAAAAGCAAAACCTGTCAAAGGGTGGAGGAGCTCCTTGTGAGCAAACGGCCATCCATTTCTGGTGCCCAACTGTCTGCGGGTGTCCTCCTGCAGTTGGGTTACTTTTTTTGTGGTTGGTGGCAGGATTTACATTCAGGCCACCATTAAACACTTCATTCCCCAAAACCCACAAATGTAAGGAAATCTGAAAATCCACTCCCTGGGAGTACCTCCTGTGCTGCTGCCCTCCGCAGGGCAGCTCTCCCGATGACGGGATTGTGGCAAAGTCTTCAGGACACACATTCTTTGATGATAGGAGGAAAACCATGGGGTAAACCTCCAGGGTCAGATTGAGCTGGTGTGTGGCGGAATGGTGCCGAGGTGTCATCCACCAGACTGCGGACTCCTTGGGTGAACCTGAGGTGGTCCCTTCAGGTGGGTACTTGGAATGTCCTATCTCTAAGAGAGGATGATCACCTGTCTCTGTTATCGTCTGAGCTCAAGTGTTTCAACATAGGTATTGCAGCACTCTCTGAGGTTCAGAGACTGGACAGTGGCGAGTTCATGGCGGGTGGTTACACCAACTGTTGTCTGGTCGCTCTGATGGTTACCATACCTGAGGAGTTGGTGTAGCTGTGTCCAATAAGCTGACTATAATAATAATTGAGGGAACACCGGTCAACGAGCTTATTATGAGATGAAGAATTGGCCACTCCTTGGGTGTTGTTTCCTTGGTCTCTGTATGTGCTCCAACTGAGGCGAGTGATCTCACCATGAAGGACGCATTCTATGCTGTGCCTGAGTCTGTGGTTGATTAGTGCCCCAGGCAAGATACTCTTCTTGTCCTGAGGGATTTCAATGCATCGACTGAAACTGATAGGGATGGTTATGAGACGTGTGTTGGTCCCCATTGGTCTGGAACTGTGAACATGAGTAGCACTAAGTTCCTTGACTTTGCAAGAAGTCATGGACTTAGGGTGGCTGGTTCATGGTTTCAGCTCATCGTTGTACTTGGGATTACAACGCTGGTGGTGTGGCATAAGAGATTTCAGCGACGTGCTGCTCCGGCTCGTGCTCCCATATCTTACCTGACCTAAGGGGGGGGGGGGTGGAGGTAATTGTGGGTGGGGGAGGGGCTGATGGTGCCATCAGATTTCTGTAAGTAGGAGGGCTTGGGGGGGGAGGTTAGGGATTTCATTGTTCAAGATACTTTGCTGATACTTCAATTTAGGTACTTATGAGTGTAGAAAATAATTTGGAACCATAAATATATAATTTTGAAGACTTAGACTTTGACCAGGGATCCAGGGAGATTGAGACACAATTCCTTTGGTACCAGGTCTCTTCGGAGTCCTTGCTATCGCTGTTCGGACTTTGTGTCCAACGAGCGGTTGCTGAGAGAGACTCAAATGAGATTTGTTGCCTGCATGGTCTGTGAGCATCTGTTGCGGCTGTAGGACATGTGGCTCGTTTTCCTGATGCTGATCCTGCTCACCAGATTCTCTTGGCAAGGGAGCCTCATGGGTGGAGGAGGCCGATGTGCCGACCACTTGCCTCATGGTTGCAGCAGGTTGATTGGCATCTCAAGGAGATGGGAATGGGCCTGGCATCTGCTTGGAGGATGGCCAGAGGGAGGCCCCTGGAGTACCGGTGGAAAGTGGACGCAGCGACGCGCTGGTCCAGCGCATGCTTCCATATCTTACCTGACCTTCAGGGGGGTGGAGGTTATTGCGGGTGGGGAAGGAGGGTGGTGGTGCAACCACATTTCTGTAAGCAGGAGGGGGTTAGGGATGCCATTGTGAAAGATATTTTGCTGATACTACAATTTAGGGACACAAGTGTCGCAAATAATTTGTAACCATAAATATATAATTTTGATCCAAACCTTTTAATCATTTGCCTGTTGTTGGCTTAATGGTTTGGGTGGCGGGCTTTGGATCCGAGGGTCCTGAGTTCAAATTGCGCTCAGCTGCTGAATTAATACCAGGTGGGGTTAACTCGGCCTGTCATCCTTCTGAAGTCGGCAAAACGAGTGCCAGCATGCTGTTACACTGCGTCGGAGTGGTGACCCATCCAGGATGGTGCCCAATAGCCAAGGAGACCGCTTTAGCATGACGAACACTCTACACAGAGCATGGTCCCAATCTCCTCCTCCTCCTTTTAATCATGAAAATGATGCAAAAAGTATTGCACAAAAAGCATGCAGTTTCAAATGCTAATTCTCCACATGCACGAACACCACACCAATTTATCTACACAAGATCCAAGGAAAAAAATGGTCTTAATTAATTAATTTTTTTTTGTTCTGAACACTCCACATGGCATCTATCACCTTCCAGAACTGTGGTGACCAAAACTGCACACAATATTCTAGATGTGGCCCTCACTAAATTCTCGTACAATGTTAACACCACCTCTTTTGATTTATAAACGATCTCCCTCCGAATACAGCCTAAAACCCTATTTGTTCTACCAATGGCTGCCGACTTACCTCCCGCATCTGTTACAACCCCCAGATCCTTCTCCTGTGTGACACGCTCCAAAATTACTCCTTGCATCCTGTAATCTCTATTTTTGGATTCCAAGATGACATACGTGATCGGTCAGCTTCAGTAATATAATCAGGTTGACTGGTCTTTTACTCCTGATCATCACATGTAAAGAAACTGGTAAACAGATATTGTATGCTGTAAATTGGTGTTTTGATGTTATTTTGACATATTGATCTTATTTGACCTCTAATTGACTTCAGGGCCAAAATCCAGAGTGGAAACAGGGCTGAAATAACTTCTTATATGTTCGCAGATACTTCACAACTGGTTTCCAGCTTCGACTGAAAGCGTTAGCAAAATGGTTTTGGAGTGTGCCAAGACGTGGTGACTCCAGACTAGTACGAGATGCTATCAAAAGTCCGAAGAACTGGAAGGCACCGGGAGTGGATAACATAAATGTGGAGCTGTATAAATGCAGTATAGAGGTATCAATACGTACCTTACATGGCTTGGTAAACGAGATATCGAAACAATAAAAAGCCTGAAGAATGGAAATCCTACGATTAATTTGCAATTGGTCACTTGCTTTGACACCAATACAAAATTTTATTTCGGACCCCAGCCATATCGAACAAACAGTTTCAAATGGAGCCCCTCACCACCATTAGAGAACCTAAATTGCATCAGATGTGGCAATAAATGTGAATTGTTGCTCCCAGCTTGCCGGCTCCATCCCGACCCGTTTAGAATGCCGGGCAGGCATGGGCAACCTGCTGGTGTGCAACAATTCAAAAATTACAGTAGTTGACTCATCTAGATATCTGGGGTCCAAGGTTACCATAACAGGAAGTGCATTCATGGGACTAAAGGAAATTTGGAAATCAGAGGTATAACACCAAAACGAAGCTGAGGATCTTCAACAACAACATGAAGTCAGTCCTCCTATTTGGATGTGAATCTTGGAAAAAAAAATTCACCAAAGAAATAACATGCAAACTACTGGAGTATTCCATCGACAGCAGCCATAAGAAAATCTTGAGAATCTTGTAGCCTGACATGGCTAATAAGAAAGAGGTTGAAAGGCTAACGGGGAGGGAAAACATTACATAGGATATCAAAAATAGGAGGTGGAGATGGATTGGTCACGTGTTTACGCAATGCAGATCAACATATATCAAAAATAGCAATATGCTGTGAACCTGACGGGAAGAGAATGGTTGGACAGGTGAGAAAGACCTGGTGACGTACCGTCGAGTAGGAAATGAAAGCAATGAAGGTCACCTGAAATAAAATTGGAACGTAGGCCCAAGACCGCCAAAAGTGTCGAAAGTTCATCAGAACCTCTATGTGTCTGGCGACATGATTGGATAACAAGCAATTGATTGGAAATTCAGTGATTGATTCGAATACAAGTCCCTGAGCATGTTCCCAACACGTGTGGATCATTTGATGCCTGTAAACTTCAGCACCCACACGTGGATGGGTGATGGCAGGTTGGAGGGAAGCAGTATGGGAAGTTGAACCATAATGCCTTGTGGTTTTATCAATTTCCAAGACAGTGAGGAAGGATAGCCCAGCATTGCCACCTACAGGGAGCAACAGCACACAAGTTTACTTTTTATAAATGTTTCTTGGCTCATGGAAAAGGTAAACAAAAAATAAACAGTTTGTCAAGACCTGATAATTTTGGACCCCACATCCCAACCCACACTCCCACAATCTGGGCTATCCAGCCGAGGTTTGCTCGGCCCAGCTATAAACTGTCATCCTGGTGTTTCACAGGCTGGGCGAAGAATCAATTTGGTCACAATTGGGTATGTTGTTGTCGCATTATTTTATCATCCTTCTGCCCAAACTTCTCAATAAGTTTGCCATACGAGTCTTAATGTTGACCTTGGCATGACCTGTTCACCTCCATTTCCTAAAGACATCCACCTACATTTTAGTTGGGAAGGCTCCATGTTATGGAAACGTCAGCAACCTCCAGCACCGAATAACCATTCCAAAAAACACCTGCTACTGCACACATTTATAAAGCAAATGCTGCTTTGCAGTGTGAATAAAATGTGCAGAGATAGGTTGGGAAGGTTTTTTTTTTAATGTCTGATAGGCTAGTGTAGATATGGCGCCGTTAGTACCTTTGAGCTGTCTATTTTATGTTTGATTCCCAAACAGACGAGAACTGGTGGATTTGTGCTTTCCAAGCAAAAGGTTGCATCACATAATGTACCGTCACTCAGATGGCCATTAAGCTGGATATCCCATCTGCTTGCATCAGTTAGTGGACTATAAAGATATATTTCACGAAGAATAGGCAAATTATTGCCAGACGAAATGACAAATTCCTGCCGAAACCACCTTCAGTCGAACGTCGGGTCTGGCTCCAGCCGGTTCGTGAAAGACTTGGCCCAAACCTTTCCGAGCCAGCCCCATAATATGCTGGGAACAATTGGTGTTGCTAAAGGAAGAGTAATATGGTAAGAGATTGGCTGCATTAATTTTAAGTTTTGTGCTGTCCAATTACTTTTGGCAATACGACAGCATTACCATGTTTTTAGATCCTCGTGGAGGATCTCTAAGTCTGACTCACGTTGTTGTTCTTGTGGACTTTTTTGTTTCACAGCCTACAGCTTTCATCGAAACTTCCTGAAACTTGGCGTATATATGTAAAAATACGCTGCGCAGACAGTAACCATCTACAATTTTGAAAATTCCTCCTCGAAAAAAAGTTATCATGTCAAAATATCTCCGCTAATGGAAATCACCTTAAAAATTATCTCTGAAACTAGGCAAGTTTTTTGAATTCTGTTTGCGGAAATCGAACAGTACATTAGCAGAGATGAATTACCGCACATATGATACATCACTATGACGTCATATAATTTTTTATGACGTCATTCCTATTTTTTGACATTTTTTTTGTTTCACAACCCAAAGTTTTCATCGGATCTTCGTGAAACTTGCCATGTATATGCAGAAAGCCCACGCGCAGGCAGTAACCATGTCCGATTTTGGAAATTCTTCCTAGAAAAAAAAGTTGACGTCATAATATCGCCGCTAATGGAAATCGCCTATACCATTATCTCCGAAACTAGGTAAGCTGTTTGAATTTTGTTTGCGGGAATCAAGCCAGGCATTAGCACAGATAATTTATCGCAAACCTGATGCATCACAATGACGTCATATTCGTTTTTATGACGTCATCATTAAGAGGACGAGGATCTTTAGCTCATTTGAGCTTGTTTGTTAAAAGATGATATAACTTAACAGTAACAAATGTTCAACTATAAGGGCACGTGGTAGAGCGCATACCGATTTCACATAATACTTGATCCACAGGAACATATCGGAAACAACACATTTTTGAAATATCATGCTGTAGATCGTTTTTGGCCATATCTCTCAATGGAGAAGAATCGGTTAAAAAAATTAAATAATTCTCGTATCCAGATCCGGATTCGGATCTTCACCAAAATCGAATCAATTTTTGTGGTCACACACCCAACCAGTCCACCAAGTTTCATCCAAATCCATCCACAACTTTTTTGAGATATCGTGCTATATATAGATTTTGGCCCTTTATTTCAACAGTGAAGAATCACTTAAAAAATTCTAGTAGTCGGATCCGGATCCGGATCTTCACCAAAATCTAAAGAGTTCGTCCTTGTCAGACACCCAACCTGCCCACCAAATTTCATCTGGATCCGTCCAAAACTGTTAGAGATATCCAGCACACAAACAAACAAAGAAACAGACAGAGAAGGGTGAAAACATAACCTCCTTCACCCTTGGTGGTGGAGGTACAAATATCATGCGATATATCGTTTTTAGCCCCATCTCTCAACGGTGAAGAATCACTTTAAAAATCAAATAATTCTCCTATCCGGATCCGGATCTTCACCAAAATCAAATCATTTCGTCATTGTCACAACACACAACCTGTCTCCCAAGTTTCAGCCAAATCAGTCCACCACTTTTTGAGATACTCTGCACACAGAAGACAGACAAACAGACAAACAGGGGTGAAAACATAACCTCCTTCCACCTATGGCAGCAGAGGTAATAACTCAAAAGCCACGTGATTTTCACATTGATATAAACATCAAGAAAAACTGTCAAGTGTCTGTGGAAACATGCAATGTTAGCATTATAATCCATCCATCCATTGGGACCATACTCTGTGCAGAGTGTTGGTGCTGCCTAAGCAATCTCCTTGGCTCTTGGGCACAATCTTGGACGGGTCGCCACTCCGACACAGGATACCAGCAAGCTGGCACTCATTTTGCCGACCTCGGAAGGATGACAGGCAGAGTCAACCCCACCTGGTATTAATTCAACAGCTGAGGGGGATTTGAACTCAGGATCCTGGGATTCCAAGCCCACCACCCTAACCATTAAGCCAACACCAGGCACAGCATTATAATGAACTACACAATGATCATATATAATCATTCTGTCACCTTTTCTTTTCGTGAGATTTGACATACGAACACCGTTTTGCACACAATAACATCACCAGTTAATATACTCACTATTGGAAAATCTTTTTGATGTAAATTCGAAGTTTTCAAGTTGTTTTTAATGACAATTATATCTGGGGGAAAAATTTATATTAATGTATTCTAAATTGTAACAAATGGAGTTTTAGAAATGTAACTTTTATGCTGCAAGTTGAATTGGCTGTCATTTCTGGCCAAAAGTCTTTTGCCCTAAATGTTGATAAATGTCTTGGTCTGTAGCGGTGTGACCCGAGCTGATAACAGCGAACCTTTGCCTAGAAATGTATGAAGTGGCTTTTCGTCTAAAGGACACGTCTGCAGTCTGGGTTGAATAGCCCCCACCACTCTCTCATGAAAGTATAAAATGCTTTGAAATGTAAAATTGTTTCAGTGCAAGTACCTGAGGAAGTATTAGAATCTCAGTGGCTTGTACTCCTTGGAACTGACCAAGTACCAAATTAGAATAAAACTCTCTGATGTAATGAGGAAGTGAATTGAATCGGGTTGGTCTAACTGTGAACTAAAGTAAGAATAAATGAAATAGAAGAAAAAAATATTGCAATCAATGGGGATTTTTAAGTTCATTGTATGAGGGTGAGAAGTGTATGGTGTATAATTAGAAAATAAATTGTTTCACAAGGAAGGACTTGTGTGGACATCGGTTTTCAGTGTTAATGGGTTTTTGTAGGATTTTATAACCAAATCGGACAAACGTTAAACTCTGTCTGAAGTCAAATAGGATTCCACAATCCGCCAGGTAGAATCCTTCAACGGTCACAACAAGGTGGGTTTAAAAAACCCACAACAGTGTCACATTGTTTTGATTGTAAAGGTTGGGTGTTCGAACGGACTAATATATCAGGTTAAATCCTGACTGGACACATCATACCAAACATCATCACAACGGTGCTGCTCCTCGTTTGACGTTAAGCATTTAGACGCAAGCGTACGGACAAACCCTGTGTTTTTTGGCATGTCATGACAGGTTGCCAGGCCCGGATTTAAACCAGACGAGACAGCGAAGAAGCGAGGCTAGACCGCTACTTTAGACCAGGCTAGACAGCTACTTTAGACCAGGCTAGACAGCTACTTTAGACCAGGCTAGACAGCTACTTTAGACCAGGCTAGACAGCTACTTTAGACCAGGCTAGACAGCTACTTTAGACCAGGCTAGACAGCTACTTTAGACCAGGCTAGACAGCTACTTTAGACCAGACTAGACAGCTACTTTAGACCAGACTAGACAGCTACTTTAGACCAGACTAGACAGCTACTTTAGACCAGGCTAGACAGCTACTTTAGACCAGACTAGACAGCTACTTTAGACCAGGCTAGACAGCTACTTTAGACCAGACTAGACAGCTACTTTAGACCAGACTAGACAGCTACTTTAGACCAAGACCAGGCTGGACCCTCGATGGCTATCCTGCGAGCCCAGCTGCTCTAGCCTAGAAATATAACAAATAAATTAATTACTGCAAACTTTGCATTGTTCCAATGTCAAAATGCATATTACAATAACCAGTCAGAAAAACAAACAATAAAAGGATTGTGTTTTGCTTACGTCAGTGTGGGGAGTTGTTTCAACAGAGCCCAGTGAGAGAATGTTGTTGACCGGCCACTTGAGCATGGTGGCGTACACTACTCCGTTGCTGGTGGTATACCTTTGCGAAAGAAAAGGCTAAATGTAACAAGGGACGTTGAAACAATAATGGAAATCATGTGAAAACGAAATCACCATTTTGTATGCAGCTTGTGGCTGCGAGTTGCATTATTGCTGGGAGCATGGCTGTGCCACAAATGCAGTACCCACCCACCAACCCCACCAACCCCGTCAACCCCACCAACCCCACCACCCTCCCCCCCCTCCCGTTTCCAAATGAGCTGGAACAGGAGCTGATTATGGTGCGGAATGCCATGCTCCAGGCTCAGATTTGAATGCTCATTTGGTCAATGTGATGATGGTGCAATGCAGTGATTGCTGCCGAAATTGGACATACACCACATTGAGATCGTTACTTCCACGTTGGACCCAATGTGAAAACATTCACAACAATGTAGCATTGCGATTAGGTCACGATGAAATGGACAATCAATTATTCTGCATTTACCTCTGTGATTAATTTGCACCTCATATGTGTCCCATGATGTCACATCAATAAAGAGCATCAACAACAAACACTTGTTCGTTTTTTATGGCAGAGAATTAAAAAAGAACCAAAAATATATGTGTGTGTGTGTGTGTATGTATGTATGTATGTATGTATGTATGTATGTATGTATGTATGTATGTATGTATGTATGTATGTATGTATGTATCTATCTCTATCTCTATCTCTATCTCTATCTCTATCTCTATCTCTATCTCTATCTCTATCTCTATCTCTATCTCTATCTCTATCTCTATCTCTATCTCTATCTCTATCTCTATCTCTATCTCTATCTCTATCTCTATCTCTATCTCTATCTCTATCTCTCTCTCTTTCTCTCTCTCTCTCCCATCCTTGCTCTAACCCCTCCCAATACAGTGCAGTACCCTCCTCCCTCATCGCCTCTCTGTCCCATCCTTGCTCTACCTCCTCACAATACAATGCAATACCCTCCTCCCTCTCTCTCTGTTTCTGGATATAACCGGACAGTGGTTATATCTGGACGGTGTTTGTCTACGGACGCGTCCACGCGGTGTTTGTCTCCAGGCCGTGTTTATCGTATGACCAGTAGAAAATGGATTTCAGACATTATTTTGTTTCACTCTTCACTGTTATTCCATGCAGAATCATTTTGATGAGACAGCATGAATCGTAATTAATGCTCCACCGCACATTTGCCAACACTTCCTCTCACCTCACACTTTCTTCACTTCCCCTGCCCCACTCCCTCTCCCTCCTCTCTCCTTTCCCCTCCAGCTCTTCACTCTCCCCGCTCTCTCTCGCCCACTCCTCTCTCCCTCTTTTTCTCACTCCCCCCTTTAGTATTATGATCAGCAAAGCGACGGGTGGTATTTGCTTGTCTAGAATAATAAATGCCAGTGTCTGTCCATCTGTCTCCTCCATAACTTCAAATCCCTGAAACTTTGCAGTCTCAAACTTTGCATGCATCTCCACAGTGGTGCATGAATGAAAATTGAATTTTTGGGATAACTTTAACACCCCTTTTGAAGATAATTTCGGGGGTGCTCATCACAAAAAAAACAAAATACGCCTCACCAAGATGGTGGCACACCATCTTGGTCATCCCTATGTCACTTCGCCAAAGCCTTAAGCTTCCATTTTTTTTGGCCTGCTCAACATTGCCTTGGATTGGAGCAGGCAGGCTGCATTGATTTCTTATCGATAAAGTTTTTTGGGTTTTTTTTTTCCACTTTACTCACTTCTATCATTGAATGCATCATCATCATCATACCGCTGGAAACATTGCAATGATTATATAAGACCAGAGACACAGGCGCTCATGGGTTTATTTAATTTCCACACATGCCATAAGCTCTATAATCTCTTAAACTAAGCCGAATTGCAAAATATAAGATCCCAAAATTGAACTTAGCAGCACTTTCGACTGCTAAAAAAAGTGTTCATTTGTCCAATCGGACATAGTTTCACATTTCGGCGTCTCTGGGAGGTGTTTAATATGACGGATAGGTGATCGCTAATCGCTTGCCAAGCCAGCCATTCCTTATCAACTGTTTTGTTGGAGTGCTTCCTTGAGTGCTTAATCCACTTGGCGAGCACTCTATAATTTTCACACCGTCACTGAAAACTGTATGTCGATAGACTTGAACAAAGTTCAGGGGCTACTCGCCTGTGTTGGCCCCGTTTTGTCATGCGGTGCATCGGATGGGACTAGCTCACTGAAAATGTGCAATTTTATTTTAAACCACATTTCCCATTTTTGTACGATCTTTCATGATATGACCCATCACTTTTGCATAGATAGATACTTATAATTTTTTTATGTTTTTTTTTTTAAGTTTATTCAATCATGTCATTGGAGTGCTCTTCAAGCTGCAATATACAAGCTTCCATGGCGATACTGCATGGTTGTCCATGTGGACTTCTCCAGCATTAAGAAAGCAAAAAATATGTTAGATGATTACAATGGGTAAAAAAAAAATGTCTTCATTTGCAAATCAATGAATTGCTACAACATGGCAGGATAGCCAAGAGGGACATGCATTCGCTCTAAGCTGTCCAGCCTGGGTTCAAATCCCGACCCAGCTATAAACTGTCATCCTGGTGTTTCACAGGCAGAGTGATTCATCAATGTGTGTGCCGTTAAACTGGACATCATATCTGCCGGAATCCCCCTCCACACACACACCTATCTCTCTATCTCTCTATCTCTCTATCTCTCTATCTCTCTATCTCTCTATCTCTCTATCTCTCTATCTCTCTATCTCTCTATCTCTCTATCTCTCTATCTCTCTATCTCTCTATCTCTCTCTCTCTCTCTCTCTCTCTCTCTCTCTCTCTCTCTCTCACCCCTATGCCTCCCCTTCCCTTCCCTTCCCCACCTCTCATGCGGCCTTCCCTTCCCCTCATGCTTACATCCTCCCAAACCCCCTCCCCTCTCCACACTCCCATGGACATCTGCTGGCAGTCTCTGTGTGCTGTTTTAATGTACCCCATATCATTAGATCATGTACTACCCCCAACCTCCCCTTTTCCACAAATCCCACTACCAAAACATAAGACCCTGTAGGTCCCACTACCAAACGAAATGCATGAGCCCCTGCCCTTATGCTCACTTCCTCGCAAACCCCCTTCCCCTCCCCACTTCTCCCTTCCTCTTTCCACCATCCTCCTTGCCCCCCCCCCCACCCACTTCCCAGAGTGTATAGCGATGTTTGGTGATGCGTCGCTCTCCCCACCTACCCACATTCCTAGCTTCCCCTCATCTCTCTTTCTCTCTCTTCCTCTCTATCACTAACACACCCACCCTGTATATCCCCGTTAGCAAAGCGACTGGTTGTATTTGCTAGTAAAGCAATGTTTGGTTTGTCAAACACCACAGTACTCCCAACCACAGACACACAACCCCACGCACTAACACCTCCATTTTCTCCATGTGTCCTATTGCAATGTCAAACAACATCAATGGCCACAATATTGATGGCATCAATCAAAACTTCAAACACACCATTCAATCCTTCTTCACACCCATCAATACTTCTCAAATCTTTCAGAAGCTATCCCTTACTTCCTCCACCCTTAAACTCCACAGAATACCATCTTAACAGCAACACACACACACACACACACACACACACACACACACACACACACACACACACACACACACACACACACACACACACACACACACACACACACACACACACACACACACACACACACACAGTTACCCCATACCATATAGCAGGCGTCAAACTATCGTTCTGAGCACGCCAAGGAGAGCTGCCATATACCGCTTCACCATTGAGCCGAAGCCAGACTCCAACTGCCCGCAGAAGTGACTGGAAAGAAGGCATGATCCACCCTGCTGCTGTCGGTCCAACATTGAGAAGGTAGTTTCCTCCACAGCTCACCGACTTCATAAGACCCTGCAGGTTCCAGCAGCAGATTCAACAAATTGTCTCAAATACGGCAATTTTACCAATTGACTGAAAATCAATGTCTGTCCACCATTCACTTTGAGAAATGCCACTTCAGAATTAATGAGGCATGGGGGACAACTTTTCGGATCATAAAACAACTTTTATTTGTGACCCAAAACATCAATGTCAAAGCGAAGTATAATTACCCCAAAGCAAATTTTTGGGTTGTTGGAAGAACAACAATTCCACATGAGAAGTCAAATTTTTACAACACATCTATCAAGGTCAACAAGCTTGCCAATCTCAAACATTCTCTTCAATCATTGTAATATTTAAAGATGGGCTGAACATTGAATATATAAAGAAGTTTGTTTGTTTGTTTGTTTGTTTGTTTGTTTATGCATTTAGATACTGCAGAAACCAATGTAACCAAACTTTGCATGGCCTCCTCTTTCATCCAGAGGAAGGTTGAGGGCTACGTTTGATTAAAAAAAAAAAAAAAAAAAAAATCGAACCCAGATAAACCCAGAGAATTGCTCTTCACGCCTCAATCACGTCTTGTGCTTAAACACTGCCTGCATTTTTGTTTCTCCGGGAACGATTGAGTAATACACTACATGACCAAAAGTATGCAGACTCCCCTTCTAATTAGTGGATTCGGCTATTTCAGCCACACCCATTGCTGATAGGTGTATAAAAATAAAGCACACAGCCATGCAATCTCCATGGCAGTAGAAGCGGCCGTACTGAAGAGCTCAGTGACTTTCAAAGTGGCACCGTAATAGGATGCCATCTTTCCAACAAGTCAGTTCATCATATTTCTGCTATGTTCGAGCTACCACGGTCAACTGTAAGTGCTGTTATTGTGAAGTGGAAACGTCTAGGAGCAACAACAGCTCAGCCGCGAAGTGGTCAGTCACACAAGCTCAGAAAACGAGACCACCAAGTGCTGAAGCACATAGCGTGGAAAAATCGTCTGTTGTCAGTTGCAACACTCACTACTGACTTCCAAAATGACTCTGGGAGCAACGTTAGCTTAAGCACTGTTCGTTGAGAGGTTCATGAAATGGGTTTCCATGGCCGAGCAGCTGCACACAAGTGTAAGTTCACCATGCGCAATGCCAAGCGTTGGCTGGAGTGGTGTAAATCTCACTGCTAATGGACTCTGGAGCAGTGGAAACATGTTCTCTGGAGTGATAAATCACGCTTCACCATCTGGCAGTCTGACGGACAAATCTGGATTTGGCGGATGCCAGGAGAACACGACCTGCCTTAATGCATAGTGCCAACTGTAAAGTTTGGTGGAGGAGGAATAATGGTCCGGGGCTGTTTTTCATGGTTCAGGTTAGACCTGTTAAGGGAAATCTTAACATTACAGCATACAATGACATTCTCGACAATTCTATGCTTCCAACTTTGCGGCAACAGTTTGGGGAAGACTCTTTTCTGTTTCGCCATGACAATGCCCCCGTGCACAAAGCAAGGTCCATACAGAAATGGTTTGTCAAGATCGGTGTAGAAGAACTTGACTGGCCTGCACAGAGCCCTGACCTCAACCCCATCGAACACCTTTGGGATATATACTGAAATGGGGGAATGGAGTAATGGGGGAGTGGAAGGAGGCAATTTGTAAGCATGGGCTGAAGATGAGTATGGAGAAGACTGAAGTGATGTGGGTCAAGCAGCAGAGAAAATAAATGAGTATCACGTCAGAGGGGAAGGAGATCAGGTCGGGGAGTGGGTTTGAGTATCTGGGAGGAACAGTGACCGGGGATGGTAAGTCTGAGGCAGAGGTGTTGAGGAGGATTCAGCTGGCAGTGAATGCATGGAGGAGGGTGGAGGGAGTAATGACAGACAGAGATATATTAAGGAGAGTGAAAGGAAAGGTTCTGATGTCATGTGTAATGTCACCCTACCGTTATGGTCTGGAGATGGTGGTACTGACAGAGAGACAACAACAGAGGCTGCAGGTTTGTGAGAACAACTGGGTCAGCAGGATTGTGGGAGTGAAGAGGGTGGATAAAAGTAGGATGGATAAACTGAGGGATGAGATTGGTGTGCAAATGAGTTTTAATGGAGAGATTGGAGAAATGCCAGCTGAGATGGGCTGAGCACTTGGTGCAGATAGGCAAAGAGAGAATGGCAAAAAGCGCAGATAGGTTGAGAGGGCCAGGTAGGAGGAAAAGAGGTAGACCACGGTTGAGATGGGAGGATTGTGTGGGGAGGGATATCCTTAAGGTGGAGGTGGTTGGAGAGGGGAGAGAATTGGCTGAGGACAGAGAGGGGGGGGTGGAGTATCATGGTCAAGGCAAGGCAGAAGTGTGGTGCCATCAGACCTCACTCCTTAGAAAGGGATTAGGAGGAGAAGAAGAATATCATTTTGGGGCCTCTCTTTCATTGGTGAAGAATCACGTATAAAATTCACATCACCAAAATTTAATGGATTCGTCGTCACACACCCAAACTGAACACCAAATTTCATCCCAATATGTCCATAACTTTTTGAGATACCTGCTCACAGACAGACAGACAGACAGACTGGGGTGAAAACATAACCGCCATCCACCTTCCGTGGTGGAGGTAATTAATGGGAATAAACATCAAAAGTTTATGAAACACAAAAAAACATTTCACTTACATTTACATGAATGGTGTGAAAAAAACTTTTTTGAGTGATAAGCTTAAAAGCCAAAATTGGACATATTAAGTAAATTAGCCTCAGATTAATGGGTATATGATTAATTGCAAAAGCTAAATCCAGAATGAAAATATTAAAGAAAAAAACACAACAACATGTGAAAGGATCATGTATTTTGTAACAAAGGTCAGTGTGCACACCAAGGTGGCAGTCCATGAACAAAAAAAAAAATGGATGACAAGCAGTCCATGAAGTCATGGACAACAAGCAGTCCATGAACAAAAAAAAAAAAAATTAAAGCACATGTGGCCTCATGATCAAAGGGAGAGCGTAATGTGTCTTTTACTGTATTTATGAATGAAGGATCAAAGTTACTGACCGCAATAACTTCTGATGGTGTCATCATGTCAAAGTAATCCATGTTTCGTCGGTAACCCCAAGAATGCTTGTCCACAGACATGCAGGATTCCCATTTATGGTGCTGCAGGGTGCCTGGGTTGAACTTGTCATTGCAGTTCCAGAAGTCCCCATGCTTGCATCGGCAATCTGAGCCCCAACGGTCATTCACCACAACCTTATCCTGGAAATATGAAAGTGGAAGACATACTTTTTTGGCAGCTTATTTTCGCTTATTTTTTTTTAAAAAGAAAGGACAAAAAAATATTAAAACCACTCTGCCGTGGGCCTGACTCAATCTGTGAACTTTCCAACCCAGAAATCCTCCCTTCTGGACTTGGTGATGACAAACATCCCCACTAATGTTTCATGCTCCTTCTCTGCTCCAATTGGTTCATCTGATCATATGCTTGTGAAGGTCAACATCTCTCTGTCGTTATTCTCAGAGAACAGCCTCAGTGCCGGCTAGTCTGGCAGTTCACTCAGGCAGATTGAGCCACCATCTAACTTCAGAACTCCCCTCCTGTATCTGCTGCCCCTGATATTCACTCGGCCTGGGAATTCTTCCGTAGAAACCTGCTCTCTCTTATGGAGCGATTCATCCTATTTCGTTTTCAATTATTATCATTCTAGTCAAAATCTGACAGAAGGCAAACTCATATCACTCCATAAAACCCACCACAAGTATGTGTCCATTCTCTGAATATCTGTCCAACAGAAAATGACATCTGTCCAACTTCAAGATTGAACTTTCAAACTTATCGCCCTTCTCTAAGACCTGGTAGCATCTTGTGAAATCTGTCTCTGGTGTATGCTCCACTCTCAACCCTTCCCTTACTCCAAATGGCCGGATGCCTCAATTCTGTGTTTGCTTCAACATCTTGTGCATATACCCAACCCCTCGCTCTGTGTACCCACCTTCCACCATACTCATTTTCATCCAGTTGCTCCTGGACTCTGTGTCTTTTACAACTGAGGTGGACAAGTTTCTGGCAACCCTCGACTGATTCTGCAACTGGACCAGACGGCATCAGCGCACGCGTCCTGAAAACCCGTTCCGCTGCTATTGCTCATTTTCTTTCTGCTCTGTTAACCCTCAGTCATATTTCCTCTGCTTGGAAGTCAGCTGACATCACTGCATGGCATAAAAAGGTGCAAAAATGGACCTCCTTAACTACAGACTGATCAGCTTTCTTGCAATCATCAGTAAAGTCACAGAATTAATCATCACAGTCGACATGAAATTCTTCATTTTTGCAAACGGCCTCATCAGACCATGAGTTCAGATTCAGACCAGGTCACTGTACCCTGGACATGCTGCTTCTGCTCTCCCAACAATGGATGGAGGACCTCAATCGCAGAAATAAGATCAAGGTGGTCTCTCTTGACATATTTGAGCATTCAATACAGTCTGGTACCCTTCCTGCCTTGCTTTCCAAACTCTCTGCCTACAGGTGCTGCTGCTGGATGAGGAGTCGGAGCCACTGGGATTACGGGTTTCTTTGGTCAAAACTAAGATCCAGGCTTTCAATGACATCTTGGATGCTGCTATCCTGTCTGTACCTGTTTGTGGTGAGGATGTTGAGGTCACAGAGATATTCACTTACTTTGGCAGTGATATTCATGTCTCTGCTGCCTGTGTGCCAGAGGTCAACAGACGTCTGGGTCGGGCCTGGAGAGTCATAAATTCACTGGATCATGGGGTGTGGCACTCCCGGTACTGATGTAGGAAGACGAAAGTCCGAGTCTTTAAGTCCTTGGTGCTTCCGGTTTTGCTCTATGGATGTGAGACTTGGACTCTGACCAGGGATCTGAGATGGAGACTTCATTATTTTGGTACCAGGTCTCTTCGGAGAATCCTTGGCTATCACTGATCGGACTTTGTGTACAACAAGTGATTGCTGAGAGAGAGAGAGAGAGAGAGAGAGAGAGAGAGAGAGAGAGAGAGAGACTCAAACGAAGCTTGTTACCTGCATATTCCATGAGCATCAACTGCGGCTGTATGGATATCTGACTCGTTTTCCTGACGCTGAACCTGTTCACCAGATTCTCTCAGCAAGGGAGCCTCGTGAGTGGAGGAAGCCAATGGGTCGACCACGTGCCTCGTGGTTGCATCAGGTTTATCGACATCTCAAGGAGATGGGGATGGGCCAGGCATCTGCCTGGGGGATGGCCAGACGGAGGCCCCTGGAGTACCGGCGGAAAGTGGATGCAGCGATGCGCTGCTCTGGTGCATGCTCCCATACCTGACCTGACCTGCCTACAGCATCCAAGGCCAACTCGACACATTTCCTCTACTCTCATAGCCAACGTGTGGCTCTCAATGGGATCCTCTCATTTCCTCTCCCTGTCAAGGCTGGATGTCCCAGGGCAGTATTTTGGTCCCCATCCTATTCCTAATCTTCATCAATGATCTTTCTGATTTCTGGAAATCCTCTTGATCTATTTGCTAATAGCTACACTCTCCGTCGTAGCATTCCTCATCCTTCATAGAGGCATACAACAGCCTTTTCCTGCTTTTCCAACCTTTATAGAATCAAGCAATGGTCAAACACTTGGAATACGTCTTTCAATCCTCACAAATCTCACACTGGCTCTCCAAAAAGACTGTCAAACTCTCCCATCCACTTCCTCAACAATCCTCTTGACAAAGTTCACTCACTCAAACTTTTGGGCCTCATGATTAGAAAATGATCTTTCTTGGGCAAACCACATCTCTAAGTTGGCCTCAAAAGCCAGTCGTAGACTGGGTACCTCTATCATGCAGTCCTTCGTGGCACACCTGAACTCATTTCTACATACAAGGCCTTCATCTGCCCCTTGATGGAATACTGCTCTCCCCTCCCTTCTGGGGCTAGCACCCATGCCTCATACTTTGCTCATTTTTATGCCGTGGAAACCAAGGACTTCAAAATCATTGGAATCTCCCCCAATGAAGCTGAGTCTCTGCATCTTTCACTTTCACTTCGCAGACAGGTCAGTGGTCTCTCTCTGTCTTCTACCATCTCCTTGCTGGTGTCACACCCTCTGCCCTTTCTATGCTCTGTCCTCCTCCACCCTGCAGGTTTTCACAAGGCGCATGTAGTCTGCCAATAACCTCCTTCTAGGGAAACTCCGAAAATCTAGACTCTTTTTTTTTCTTTCCTGTCCGTGGTACCATTTTGCACAGTCCTTCAATCTCACTCTTCCCTCCAGGGCTTATGATTCAATTTGATCATGGCATTGAAAAAATATGAAGTGGTTATGAAAATTTGAAGTTTCAGATATCTCAGGGCCATCTTATTGTTTGAAAGCTATTTATTTTTTACTGATCAACTTCTGGTTTAGAAAACATATTAAATGCATTTCTATATCTCTAGTCTTTCTGACTGTCCTTCACATGTTTGAAATAATCAAAACCTATACTTCGACACTTCGGACCCCAACCTGATATCACCTCTCACATCCCTTTGTAGTCATCACTCATTTACATCCCCACCTGCCACTCCCCAATTTTGTCAACGGAAAGATTTTTTTTTTTTGTAACTTACCTTATTGCTTTATTCATCCATTTTTATTAAGTCACTTAGTAGTAACCAGAAGTTGTTTCACCTTATTCAACAACTCATTCCTTTCCTGCAACATATAGGATCTCCCCCTCCACCATGGCCCTCCCCACAATTTTATCATATTGTTATATTCTTCATGACCTGATGAAAACACTGTTGTACGAATAGTTGTTTGTTTTCCAACTACTCTCTTATTCACCCTTCGGCCATAACCACACCCCCTTAACACCCCCCCCCTTGTGATGATAGCCTTTGTTAAGGACAACTGGATCTTGAAGCTCACTGCTGTCTACCTTGATCGGGCTGGAGTTGTATAACCAAGCGAGGAACTCTGTGGAATTCCAGTAGCTAGATGGCGCTTCCCAGTCACCGTCGGACCAGATTACCTCTGGTAGATACCTGCATAGTGGAAACAAAAACTTTCACATACAGAACAACACCCGTCTTCGGAAGCTTTATTTGCACGATGTATCTAACACATGTACGCAATTTACATCCATATCAACCACGAGAGTTCCACTTTAGCTGTATATTCATGGGTGATTCCAACATGATGCTGTGATGTTTGGATCACATTTAACTCTAGTTCCTGTGAGACACTAAAATGTAGTGTGGGGGTGTCACATACAGGTGGGGAAAAGAGAAAGGCACCTGCTCGATATAAAAGTTTCCAAGCCTGACCAAGTCAGGGTGTTGTGAGAAGATCGAATATGCAAGATCATTTGCATTCCTTCACACATAATGACAAGGTTTTAGCAGGAATTCCACATCAGTAATATATATGTATATATTGTTGTTGTCGTTAGGCCAGCCCAGTTGCTGGTCCAAATCTGAATGAACTGCAGCAAAGCAGTCAAATTGGCCAAATTATGTGTGTGCTCCGAGCTGGGTTATAAGCCTGTTTGCAGCGATACCTAGCTCCAGTAGAACACCTGAGCCAATCAAGCGCCGTGCTAATCAGTGCCATACGTCCATTTACACTAATTCGCGATCCGAGTGGAAATCGCTGGATGCAGAGGCACTGTCTCGTACTGGGCGTTAATCGCCCGAACCCAATCTATCTTTTAGCTGATGTGTATTACGACTACAACTCGCGATCAGGATGCTAGACTCACCCAAAGATCAAATAATTTTATAATTTGCATTGAAAGAACAAAAGGGGTGGGAACACACAAAGCAAGCAATGCAATTATTATTAATCCCCACAACCCGTACAGGCCCGGAGTCAATGGACGAACGGAGAACCTCATCTATTTAAGACTTAACAGGTCCATTCACACCTCAGTAGATAGGCAAGAGATAATCAGACAGGACTGAAATACCCTATGCCCTCGCCTCGAGGGCCTCGCCCAACAGGATGTAGCTTGGTTCCAGGCAGCGATATGGCCTTGCTGCAAATGCAGTCCGTGCCACAGACCAAGCCAGCATGGGGTAGCGGGGGGGGGGGGATTTTCATCTTTTGAACAAACTCCCACACTCTCTTCAATCGCACTCTTTCCTCTTGTCTTCAAAACAGCTGTTCACCACCCTCTCTTATCTTCCCCATCCAAAGCCACAATCTTTTCTACCCCCGCTAATCCACCCCAAATTCCCTGCTTTCCTTCCTGAAGGTCCCTGTAGTGTCCATCTTGTTTACCCTGTGTACCCCACCCCATTTCTGTCCCTTCCACAGATGTCATGTCTCTGTCACCCACTGTGTTTTTTTCCTTGACATATGGGGGAGAACATACAGGGTGACATCCATTTCAACATGATATATGGGGGAAACTTTGCACCGTATGCGGTGAAGACAAGCATGATGGTGAATCGGTCCTTCTCGTGACTGGTAGTGTTGATCGTCACATTCTGTGTTGATCGTCGTGACTCCCCCTTCACTGTGATGGTGGTCCCTCTCGGTATGTTGAAGGTAAGGGGTGGGGGGGGGGGTCGGGTCAGCATTTCCAATCCAGCCGAGGGGATATTTATCCTGTCGGTGAAATTTGGTGATGTCGGACTGGAAGCACGTCATCTTATCAGCCGTATAATCAGGTAGATGTTGGGAGATGTGCGTGTGGCATCGACGAACAGTTGATGGTGTGCCATGAATCTGCAGGCCCACGACGGACTGGCCGTGAAGTCCCCAATGTCATCCTCCTTAGCTAAGCTCTTCGCCTTCAGCCTGAGAGCAAGTGATGAGATGGCGGACCCCTCCGCTCTCTTCTCCTGGACCCAAGCGACGAGACGCTCCTCGAGCTAAGGCCGCTTCGCTGACTTTCCCCTCAGCACATTCTTCCTTGGCATCTTCTCTATCATTGCTTTGCTTGTTCTCCAGAGCTGTATGACGGACTCGTCCTTGCTGAATCACCTCCCAGCTTCTTGGTTCCCAAACTCTTCCACAGACCGGCAGATGGAGAGTTTGAGCGCCTTGACATCTTGATAGATAGAATGGATGATACATGACGTGATCTGGTGACGCAAGCCGAGGCACTCACGAAGCACAAAGCGGCACTTCTTGAAGGTCACGTGACCGCCCCCAGCTTGTTGTCAGGTGCAGGTAAGTTTGCGCGCAAGCTTATTTTAGGTGGGTGCCCCGTTATTGGACAAGCTATTGATTATCTTGAATAATTCTTCTTTTGAAGTGACCGGGTGTTCTTCTTTTGTGCTTAATGGCGTTTTCAGAGGACTCTACGTATAGATGCCATGCACCTAAACTCCAGGTGTCTCCCTTTATGTATTTAATTTCCGCACAGTTAATAAAACACTGTACAAACTCTTAACCTGAACCAATTTTCGAAATTTAAACAGCAGAATTGAGCTTAACAGCAGTTCTGACTGCTAAAACAAAAAGTGTTCATTTGGAATTTAATTGATGTTCAGCATTGATCATTTTTAAGACTGATTTTTTTTTCTATACCCATGTATTCACCGCACCCTCAACTTTTACCTACTTTTTGCTGATAAAAAAGTGCGGTTTATACACCGGAAAATACGGTGTTCTCGTTTGTTGGCTCAGGTCATTCGCTAATGTTTTGGGTCTTTATGACTCAACCCTTAAATCAAGGATATTTCGACGATGGATTAAACATAAATATATAATTTGGTAATGTATAGGTTATCTTTAGAATTCAACAATGTATGCCAAAAAATGTGAAGCATGGTGTACCGCTCTCCTAAAATGCAATTTACAGGAAAAGAGGTTGCACATCTGCCAGGTTCACGCTTCTTTTGAATAGATATTTATCGATGTGAATAACGAAAATGTTATTCAAATATTACATAGAGGACACGAATGTACTCGTACTACATTATGTATTTGATTGCCTTCATTTCAAACATAGGTCACTTTGTGGTGTCAGTGTTCTTAAATGCACACAACATTTTACTTTGTACTATCTTAGCTTTGGATTTCTTTGCTGGTACAACAAAAAAAAACATCCATCTGCATCTGGCTTCATGGCATCAAAAGAGCATCGATCACTTTCAGGGAATTCTACCAGGTGGAAACCTGTGGATATTGGGAAAGGCAAAATGCTCCAACTCTACATCTCCTTCTCAATCTATTTTTAAACTACTAGTGGGCATATTGGCCCATTGGACCAAATTTTCATTGGTCTTCACAGTCTTATTGCATACCTGCCTCCTGTACTGCTTGAGCATTAGTATTGCCTTTCAGCTTGCGCCAGGGTGGGGATTATACATTCGTTATTATTAATGCCAAATTATGCTATTATTATTGTTGCTAATATTATTAGTATTGATCAATACTTACTTACTAATCGTGTCCACAAAAACAGCAGTTGCAGTTCACGTGGCTAGATGTGGTTCAGCCAAAGCTGAGCACATTGCTGACCCTGATAATTAAACTCTGCCAAATCCGATGCTGTGCAATGCTGTTCCAGCAGGGGGCAAGTCAGGAGATGCTGCATGGTTTGAGGTTCAGTGCCGCAGTCACACACAGCATCCCTGTCATTTAAGTATCCCCATTTGGAGAGAGTGACTTTTGTTCGTCCAACACCAGATCTTAGCCTGTTCAGGCATTTCCACATTGCATAGCTTGAATCTGCTCCATTGAATCACTTCACCATTAATCAATATATATATATATATATATATATATATATATATATATATATATATATATATATATATATATATATATATATATATATATATATATATATATATATATATATATATATATGCTTTGTTGCAATGTTATCATTGTTTTTATTTATTTTGGATTTTAATGCCATGCCATGGAAAGAACGATGAAGCTTCTTTATACACATTAACATGGTGTGCGTTTAAAACATGGGAATTCTTCCAGATATTTTGTAGTCAATTGGCCTCAACTCAGGAGATCATGGCTCTCATTTTAGTGCAATCCACATCAGAAATCTCCAGTAGAACTCCACAAAAAAATACTGCACACACACACACACACACACACACACACACACACACACACACACACACACACACACACACACACACACACACACACACACACACACACCTCATCCATTTATAGTAGGTCTTTACCTCCACCACTTCGGTTGGACGGAGGTTATGTTTTCATCCTTGTCTGTTTTTGTGTGAGCAGGATATCTCAAAAAGTTTTGGATAAAACTTGGTGGACAGGTTTGGTGTTTGTGACAAGGACAAAGTGATTAGATTTTGTTGAAGACCTGGATCCGGATGAGAGAATCTTTTAAAGTAAATCTTCACCATTGAGAGATCGGGCCAAAAACGATATGTAGCACAATATTTAAAAAAGTTGTGGACGAGTTATGATGAAACTAGGTGGATAAGTTGGGCTGGTGAAAAGAACAAACCGATTAGATTTTGCTTGAGGTCCAGATGCAGATCGAACCTATCAGCGGAATACAAAACATAAATTGTTGAGCCTGGCGGAAGTACGCGCTCTACCGAGTGTCGTTCTAGTTCTCGAAGTATTATAATGCCGTGGTTTGTGAATAGTATGTGCTAAGTTGCATCCATATAATTCTCCATGCAAAATAATGATAATAATAAACGGAAATAAATATTGCACAATCCTGGTGAAGGCGAACATTTGTTAAGGCAAATGGTCCACAGAATGTATCCATTCATATTTAAAAGTCTTCAGTATTTTGTTAACCTTTTTTTTTTTTCATAAAAGCTCCAATGAATTGGTTGGGAGTGCAATGGTGACAGTCATGCAGACACCTTGTGAAGCTTTTTGTGGTGGAGATGCAAAATGCCAGATGCTCAACCAACAATCTCAAGCTCAATATTTATTTATAAAAAGCTGTCACTTCACCATCGCCGTGCACAAAATAAGTCTCAAAAACTTCAGTGAAGCAGATGCAGAAGAAATACATAATTCCCTAAATTAATAACAGTGTGGGTACGTATTATAATTATTTAAGGCAGTGTATGACAATCAAAGATGTGACTTACTTTGAAATGATGTCATAAAGCTCGGGGAGAGCTTTCCGTGTCACAAACTTTTGCGTTTTGAAGCCTGTGGCCTTGTCTTGGAGATAGAGTGGATTAAACCACTCGAAGAGCGAATGGTACAACCCAAAATGTAGGCCTCTGCGAAGTAAGTAAACGAGAGAGGTGATATATTTACAACGATGCACTTACAGGGTGTCTGTATCGATGAAACGTGAAGACCTGTGGAAACCAGACATTTGCGGATTCCGCCGATTCGCGGTTTATATAATGTGACCTGCTTATACATTCACAATTTTTTTTTTTTTTTAACAATTCATGACTGGTTACCTATATCCACTGCTGCTGATATTAATTCAAGCTGAGAATTGTTCCACAGAAACGTGCTCTCCATTCTGCAAAGATTCATCCCAACTCGTCTTCAATGATCTTACCCATGCATTCCCCCCACTCTTGGGACTCTAAATCCTGCGGTGAGGCAGTTGCTTTAAAAACAAACTTGCATTCTCCTCCTGGAAGGCAAATCCGACCGAAGGCAACCTCAGATTATTTTACAAAGCCCGCAACAAGTGCGTGTCTACTCTCAGGAGAGCCAGAAAAGACCATCTGTCCAATCTCAAGAACGAGCTTTCAAACTTGTCTCCCTCTTCTACAACCTGGTGGCGCCTTGTCAAGTCTATCTCTGGTGTATTCTCCGATTCCATCCCTTCTCTCACTTCAAATGGCAACGCAGCCAACTCCACTCGTGAGAAGGCCGAATGACTCAATTCTTTGTTTACTTCCAAATCTTATGTCCCAAGTCCCAAGTCCCAAGTCCCAAGTCCCAAGTCCCAAGTCTCTCTCTCTCTCTCTCTCTCTCTCTCTCTCTCTCTCTCTCTCTCTCTCTCTCTCTCTCTCTCTCTCTCTCTCTCTCTCTCTCTCTCTCTCTCTCTCTCTCTCAACTGCTCCTGAATTCTGTCTTTTGCACCTGAAAAGGTGGAAGTTTCTGGCAACCCTCGACTCAGACTCTGCAAATGGACTGGACAGCATCAGCTTATGTGTCCGAAAAACCTGTTCTGCTGCTCTTGCACTTCCTCCTTCTGCCATTTTCACCATTCCATTTAACATAGGTCATCTTCCATCTGCTTGGAAATCAGCCAACATCACAGCAATACTTAACAACGGTGCAAAAACGGATCCCCTTTACTACAGACCAAACAGCTTACTTCCAATCATCAGCAAGGTCATGGAATCCATCATTACAGTTAACATAAAATAATTCCCTTTCTACAACAACCTCATCTCAGATCCTAAATTCGGATTCAGACCTGGTCACTCTACCTTGGAATGCTGCTTCTACTCTTCCAACAATGTATAGAGGCCCTCAACATCAGGGCCATCTCTCTGGACATATCTCAAGCTTTTGATACAGTCTGACATCCTGCCTTGCTCTCCAAACTCTCTGCCTCTGGAATCCAAGGCAAACTACACTGTTGGATTTTTTTACTTCCTCCACTTGTAGCCAACATGTGGCTCTCAATAGAACCCTTTAATCTCCCCTTCCTGTCAAGGCTAGAGTGCCCCAAGGCGGTGTTCTAGCCCCCATCTTATTCCTAATCTTCATCAATGATTTCTCTGAATCTCTGGAAATTCCTCTTTATCTCTTTGCTCATGACTCCACTCTCTGCTATGACATCTCTCATCCTTCTGACTGACAGGCAGCATCCTCTTCTCTCTCCTCAGACCTTAACAAAATCACAAACTGATCAAACACTTGGAATATGTCTTTCAATCCTGAAAAATCACACACACACACACACACACACACACACACACACACACACTCTCTCTTTTCTCTCTCTCTCTCTCTCTCTCTCTCTCTCTCTCTCTCTCTCTCTCTCTCTCTCTCTCTCTCTCTCTCTCTCTCTCTCTCTCTCTCTCTCTCTCTCTCTCTCTCTCTCTCTCTCTCTCTCTCTCTCTCTCTCTCTCTCTCTCTCTCTCTCTCTCTCTCTCTCTCTCTCTCTCTCTCTCTCTCTCTCTCTCTCTCTCTCTCTCTCTCTCATAGGACAGTTCTGCAAACCCTCCCATCAACTTTCTCATGAACCCTCTCAAAGAGGTTCAGTCACTAAAACTCTTGGGTCTCACTCTCAACCATGATCTCTCTTGGGCAAGTGACATTTCAAAGCCAGACGCCGACTGGGCATCCTCCGTGTGGTGCCATTTGAAGTGAGCGAAGGGAAGCATTCACCAGAGATGGACTTGACAAGGTGCCACCAGGTTTCAGAGGAGGGAGATAAGTTTGAAACTCATTCTTAAGATTGGACACGTGTTATTTTCTGGCTCTCCTGAGGGTAGACACACACTTGTTGCAGGCTTTGTGGAATGATCTGAGGTTGCCTTTGGTCGGATTTGCCTTCCAGGAGGAGAATGCAAGTTGTTTTTAAAGCAACAGCCTCAGCACAGGATTCAGAGTACCTCGAGCGGGAGAATGGGTAAGATAATTGAAGACGAGGTGGGATGAATCTGTGCGTAAGAGACAGCAGGTTTCTGTGGAAAAATTCCCAGGCTGAATTAATATCAGTGGCAGTGGATATAAACCAGTCACAGTCTATTTAAAAAAAAAAAAAAATATATATATATATATATATATATATATATATATATATATATATATATATATATATATATATATATATATATATATTCCAGCAACGTGTGTGTGTGTGTGTGTGTGTGTGTGTGTGTGTGTGTGTGTGTGTGTGTGTGTGTGTGTGTGTGTGTGTGTGTGTGTGTGTGTGTGTGTGTGCGCGTGTGTGTGTGTGTCTGTCTACGACCGCCGTTTCTCGACGACCGCCGGTCCGATCTGATTGAAACTTGCCAGGAATATTGCCGGGGCCCCAAAGATGTGCCTTTTCGAGGTTTGATATCGATTGGACGAACGGTTCCCAAGTTATGGCCATTTATCTGTTGAGCAATGACAAGACACGGTGCTATGACATCACGAATGACGTCACAATTAATGTTTGTTTATTTTTATTTATTTATTTATTTATTTATTTTTTGTATGATTGACGGTCCGATCTGATTGTAAATTGCCAGGAATTTTGCTGGGGACCCGCAGATGTGCCTTTTCGAGGTTTGATATTAATCGGATGAGCGGTTCCCAAGTTACGGCCATTTATCTGTCGACCAATATCTGCGAGAGAGGGGGACGGGAGAGGGGGGGATGAGAGTGGGGGTGAGAGAGGGGCGAGAGAGGAGGGGGAAGAAAGGAAGGGCGAGACTAGGGGGAGAGAGAGGGGGAGATAGGAGGGGCAAGAGAGGGGGGAGAGAGGATTGGCAAGACTAGGGGGAAAAGAGGGGGTGAGAGAGGGGGTCAAGAGAGGGGGAGAGAGGAGGGATGAGAGTGGGGGCGAGAGAAGGGGGTGAGAGAGAGGGGGCGAGAGAGGGGCGAGAGAGGGGGGCGAGAGAGGGGGGCGAGAGAGGGGGGCGAGAGAGGGCTGCACATACTGGCACTCACCTATGGGCCCGTACTAGTATATAATAATTATAATAATAATAAGTAAAAATAAAAAATATAAAAAAACCTGTCTCCATTTTTCCCATTGAAACAATACCCCAACATTTGCAGATTCGACATTTGCAGCATTTTCCAAGAACATATCCCCCGTGAATGTCAGGGTCTTACTGTATGAGCAAACTACTGAGCTCACTGTTACTTTTAAAGTTAAAGTTAATGACCTGAACAAGAATAATTTTTGAATGCATTTTATACAGTAATTATTCACAGAAAATTAACATTTCTAATAAGCCAAAATGTGAGAAGGGTCATATGAATGATGGGAGGAATATCAATATCCGTCATTGCCAAATCGAATGGTGCTCAGGACGATTAATGAAACATTGTTGAAATTTGTTGGGCAAAAAGAAACTGTTGCTCCTTGTTCCTTGCTCAGCACTCACCGTTTCCGCACAGCTGCCGCTAAAGGACCCACAAGGTCACGTTTGGGTCCAACATCTACGGCATTCCAATTCCAGGAGGAGTTTGAGCCCCAGAGAGTGAAACCCTCATGATGCTTACTGGTTAGCACTACATATCTAGAGGAGGAACCAAAGGAACACAAGGTAGATTGCTTTAAATGGCAAGTTTTTAAAAATTAAATCACTCATGAAAGGACAGAAGGACAGCCGGGCAGACAACCCGAAAACATAATTCCGCTGGTGACTTCATCAGCGGAGGCATAAAAATTATAACGCGAAGGTCAAAGGAGTAAATCATAATTATCTCAAACAAAATATTTATATCAAATTTCAAGTTGGTGCTCAGTGTGATCATCATGCCTTTCAAACCATCAATTTCACAAATATGAATTTGAATCTGTTTCTTTTTTTACTTTTTTTGTGAAAAAAAAATCCTCATATATATACACACATATATTTTAAACTTTTCATTGCCAAAAAAAAAATAAAAAGAGGTAAATACTAAGCAAAGTGAAATTGCCTTTTTGGTAGATTTAGCTTTGAATTTCATCAAGGGACTGATGTTTGGATTTGCTGAAATATATCCTTTATAAATCACAGTATTACTTATATCGCATATATTTTCAATAAGCAGGCCATTATCTCAGGATCTACTCACTTGACCCCAGCACTGGCGAATAGCTCTGCCCATCGGTCTGGGTCGTAGAACTCAGCGTGAAACTTTGGCCCAAAGTCAGGGTATGCAAATCCAGGAGGGTAGTTGTCTTTCATGAACTTTACATATTCAGGATTTTTCTGAAACTGGAATAAAAGGAAAAGAAAAAGCTGGAACCCCAAATAATGCAAAATTAAAATTATTAATAATAATAATAATAATAATAATAAATTAATAATGATGATGATGATGATGATGATGATGATGATTTAAAAGAAAGGACAATGAAGCACATTGTACCAAAATGATATCACATCCATGTCGTGTTCCAGCTTGGTGGTGGTTTAATGGTTAAGGTGGTTGGGTTAGGATCTTAATGTCCTGATTTGAAGTACCATCCATGCCAAAAAACCACCAGGTGGGTTGATTTGCCAGCCATCCTTCCAGGATCAGCAAGGTTTGCACCAATTTGCTAGGAATGACCCATTCGAGTATCCTGTGTCGGAATGGCCACCCATCCAGGATTGTACCCCCTTGCCAATTAAAATACCTCGACAGTTTTATGCACGTGACGTGCAAGGAAGATCATCCATCCATATAGTATTTTGAGGAAACAAACAGGCAGACCCACATAGAATGATGATGCAGTACATTTTCGACTAAACCAGCAGCTTCAACCTGTTGCAACAAAAAGAGATTCCATTCCGAAAAAGAACAAGTCAAAGACCGCTTCCATCTGAACCACTAATTGTTTGACGTCATTCTGTTGTCCTCCACTCATGTTAATTAACAGCATAAATATGAACAACTCACAGCTTTTCAGGCTGCAAGTGATTATTAATTGCAAATTGAAGTTTCAGCAACCTCAGTAGGTAAGCAGTAAACAGTTAACTTTGACCGACAAGAAACACACGCTCGCTATAGGAGCAGCCTGGGGGGGGGGGGGGATCATGTCAGGTCAGGTATGGGATCATGCCCGGAGCAGCGCGTCGCTGCATCCACTTTCCACCGGTACTCCATGTGCCTCCGTCTGGCCATCCCCCAGGCAGATGCCAGGCCCATCCCCATCTCCTTGAGATGACTATCAACCTGCTGCAACCACGAGGGACGTGGTCAGCCCATTGGCCTCCTCCACTCATGAGGCTCCTTCGCTGAGAGAATCTGGTGAGCAGGATCAGCATCAGGAAAACGAGCCACATGTCCATACAGCCAAAGCCGACGCTCACGGACCATGCGGGTAACAAATCTCATTCGAGTCTCTATCAGCAACCGCTCATTGGACACAAAGCCTGACCAGCGATAAACAAGGATTCTTCAAAGAGACCTGGTACCAAAGGAAGTAGGTCGACACCTCAGATCCCTGGTGGAGTCCAAGTCTCACATTTGTAGAGCAAGACTGGAAGCACCAAGGACCTGAAGATTCGGACCTTCGTCCTCCTGCACAGGTACCGACAGTGCCACAACCAATGATCCCGTGAATCCATGACTCCCCAGGCACGACTGAGACATCTATTGACCTCTGGCTCAGAGCCAGCAGAGACATGAATATCACTGCCAATGAAAGTGAATCTCTGTGTGACTTCAACATCCTTGCCACAAATAGGTACAGACAAGGTAGCATCATCCAAGATGTCATGGAAAACCTGCATATTAGTTTGGAAAGCCATAATCCCAGCAGTTCTGACTCCTCATTCAGCACCTCGAGGTCCCCCAAAAAGAATATCCAGAGTTTACACAAAAATGTGAAATTAAGGTCAGAGATTTTGACATTCCCAAACAATGCACCACAGCTTGATCTCTCCGACATCCTCCCCAGAATCCAGTCCATACAAGTGCTGAAAAGTGTGGCGGCCAGTACACACCACTGACAAACTTGAGTAACAACTGGAAATACGTTAGAGATGGTATCACCACGTCTCACAGCACTCTCAGTACCAGAGTAGAGTTCAGACATCAGATTGATCCATTTTGTTGGCACCCCACGAACACCAAGAATCCTCCAGAGGGCATCCCGATTCACTGAAACTAATGCTTTGCAGAGATCAGCATAGGCTGGAAGCAGCCCCTGCTGAAACTCTCATCTGTGTATGGTGAGGTGAGGACGTTTGGGCACTCATCAACCACAGACTCGAGCGCGGCATAGAATTCCTCCTTCATGGTGAGATCTCTCGCCTCAGTCGGAACAAATACAGAGACCAAGGAAACGACACCCAAGGAGTGACCAATACTTCATCTCATAATATGATCATTCACCGGTGTTACCTCAATTACCATTGGAGTCAGTTTATTGGACACAGCCACAGCAACTCCTTAGGCATGGTCACCATCAGAACAACCAGACCAATAGTAGATGTTACCACCCGCCATGATCTCGCCACTATCCGGTCTCCAAACGTCACAGATTGCTGCAATATGGATGTTCAACACTTCAGGTCAGATGATAACAGAGAAAGCTGATCATCCTCTCTTAGGAATGACATCCTCGGTACCCACCCGAAGTGACCGCTTCAGGTTAACCCAAGGAGACCGCCGTCTTGGTGGAAGACACCTCAGCACCACTCTGCATGCAATCTGACCTAGAAAGTTTACTCGGTGCTTTTCCTCCTAATCATCAAGGAAAGGGGGTCCCGAAGGCTTTGCCCCAATCCCGTCATCTGATGACCTGCCCTTCGAAGGGCAGTAGCACAGGAGGTATTCCCAGGGAGTGGGTTTTTAGTTTTCTTTATGTTTGTGTGTTTTGCGGAATGAAGTACCTTTTTTTTTGCATACCTTGTTGAGGCTCGTATGAGAGCTAACACACAACGCACAGCAAGGGGGGCATGACACAGGAGGGGAGGGAGTGGGAAGGACAAAATAGTGGGGAACAGACATTAGGAGATCTGTGGAAGGGAGAGGGATGGGACAGGGAACATGGGGAATAGAAGATGGACATTACAGGGACTTTCAGGAAGGAAAGCAGGGAATTTGAAAGAGGTGGGATTGGGTGGATTAACGGAGGGTAGAAAAGATCAAGGATTTGGATGGGGGATGATAAGAGGTGGTGGTGAACAGCTGTTTTGAAGGCCTGGAGGGAAGAATGGGAATGAATAGAGTGAGGGAGTTTATTCCAAAGGTGGGAAAAAAGAGGAATGAAAGAGTGAAGGTGAGCAGTGATTTGTGATTTTGGTAGTTTTACCAGAAGGGGGTTGTTGGCAGACCTTGAGCGCCCTGCGGAAATGTTGTGGGGACAAATCGCAGAGAGAGCAGGGGGGGGCTGGAGAGGAGACGGTAGAAGACACAAAGACCACCAACCAACCTGCGGTGATTGAGTGAGAGGCCCAAAGACACCGGCTTTACGGTGGCCTGAGTGCAAAGCCTGCCACCAACCTCCAAAGAAAAAGTAACGCAACTGCAGGAGGACGTCCAGAGACACAGTTGGACACTGGATATGGAAGGTTGTTGGCTCACAACGAGCTCCTCCACCCTTTGACAGGTTTTGTTTTTAATCCTGCTGGGTGTCCATATCCTACATACTCGCTCCTCACCAGAAAACCTGGTCGGCGAGACGGTTTAGTCACCAACAACCCGACCATGGAACAGGATAATACAGGTTTACATGGTACTTGTAGCGAGTCACAGATATAATCTGGCCTGACCTGATATTAAGACGTGGGGTTGGGGGGGGGGCTTAATGGGGGATGGTTGTGGTGGTGAGTCATGCGCATGGTCGTGGGTTAATATTCTTCGTCTTCACAAATGGCCACAATTATTCCCATGTTTTGGCAGGTTGGCGGTGTGAAGTCTGGTCCAAGTCTTTCACGAACCAGCTGCCCAGTCCTCACATTCGACTAAGGTTCGAGCGGGATCTTAAAATTTGTTCATTGCTCACCTACTCTTCGCGAAGGACACCGTAGAATCTTTAACATCCAAGAACTTGTGTCAGCAGATGGAACGCCCAGTTTAACGTCCATTAGAGGGATGGCACACCTTGATGAATCACCCTGCCTATGAAATACCAGCATGACAGTTTATAGCTGGGCTGCGATTCAAACTCAGGCTGGACCGGTAAGAGGTGAGTGTGCATTACGAATGGCATTATGCATCAAATAAAGGCCACACTTCGGCCTTAAGGGCATCAGGGGCAATATCACACATCACACTTGAAGCCACAGCTGGGAGAAACGACATATGAGACCCCAAGATATGTTACAAACAACCAATGTACAGTCCACAAAATTGTGTGGCTAGAAAATTGGACAGGCAATGGGATACGTCCGTCATTCAGGCATAAAGACCAATTTGAGCATCTTACCCCGAGGTGTGGGAAGTTGAAACGGCTCGGATCCGTTAGTCTGTGGGGAATGCGATAAGCATTTAATGCCTCAAGGACGTCAGGGGTGCGTTCCATTACCAACCAGCTTGTTGAGTGCTTGCTAAGTGGCTTAAGCACTCAAGCAAGCACTCCCTTGAAACGGTTGAAAACGGAATGGCTGGCTTGTCAAGCGATAGTGAAGCTTATTGATAATGGAACATACACCTGGTTCGCTCCAAATTTCATTCAGTAGCTACTGTTTAGAAATGTAGCAGGAACGACTGTTTGAAAAGGTAATTGGAAAGAATGTACAGAATAGTTTGTGGTTATAATAATTTTTGCCTCCAGTTGGTACTGTACTCAACCAAGCGCCAAGGTGAGATATTTAACCACCTTAACACGGAGTTCGTCCAAGGTGGAAATCCCCCTTGGGAAGTGGGGCAAGTTCAACCCCCAAACTGCAGGCTTTCCGCACACCCCCACTCCTTTGTTTCTCTTTTTTTCCAGTCCTATTTGTGTTTCTGCCTTCCTCAGACAGTTTATTCGCACTCTTCCTTCCAGGGCTTCAAGCACATTCCCACAAAATATGGCAGAAGGCATCTTCACATTAAACCCATGACCTTTTCTACCTCCATTAACCTTACCCAATCGAACCCTCTTGGGTGCAGGACAGTATGTTTCTTTAACATCATCATCCATATCTCCATCTCCATCTCCCTTTCTTTTTCCTTCCTTGTGTCCCTCTGTCATCACGTTCTTTCGATAAAGTTAGATTTTGTATTAAAAAAAAAAACAACAAAAGTTCCATTTTGGTAAAATCAATCCACTACTTCCTTCTTTCCTCAACTTTAAACCACATAACCTTAATATCAAAAAGTAACTTGTTCTCTACAACTTTTGTACAATGACCTCAGTGCATTATATGCATTACCTGTCCCTTCATGGTGTGAGGGTTCAAAAAGATTATCAACTTATCACTTCTGTCGTTTTTTTTTTCACTTTCAATTAAGTAAAGAATGGGGCCTGACCAGCATTGTTCACCACGATGTAAAGACTCTGGTTGCTGACCGACCACCCATTACAGTAAAAACGGAGAGATAAAGTTGTCCTTTAATATTTCCTCATTTTTGTTTCACTTCTGTCTATGAATTGCATTTTGGGCTTCACCGTCTCCTCCAAGCAAAACTGTTCTCCACTCACTCTCTCAACGACTCCAAGCTTTGGCAGTAATCTTTCATTGTTCATTCATACTTCGTACCTATGAAACGCTCCTTGCGTAGTCCTGTTCTACACAACAGATCTTCAAAAACATAGCTCATCAATACAATCAGACTTGGTGTCATCATGGTTGGAATGTCTGCACCGAGTCTGGGAGGCCAGTGGTTCGAACCCTGGCTACGTCATACCAAAGACTTAAAAAAAAGGGAATGTGCTGCTTCCTTGCTTGATGCTCAGCATTTCAAGGATAGAGCACAGAAGAAAAAAAAACCCACAGGTTGGCGTCCACGGGGAGAAGGAAATTCCTTCTTGATTGCCACACTGAGTGTAGAGAGAAAAGTGATGTTATAAAGATCATGTCGCTTATACCCAGAGGGCACTGGGAAGGGACGTCACTCCCCCAATTTCAGCAGGTGAGGTTATGTGAAAGTCAAGTCTGGTGTTGTCTCATGTATCTGTCTGCATGTGTGAGTGATTTGTGTCGCAGCTCATCCACAAGCCTTAGTCCCTGTAAAAATAAAATAAAATAAAATAAAAAAACTCATGACCCACGTCCATCCCATGTCCAAAGTGTTCCGTCCCTCTGGTGGACGTTGAGCTTGAGGCCCATCTTCTAGCATTGGTTAATATATGTTAAATATTCCATGATGACTTTCAAGAGGAGTCGGTGAGCACCCAAAACAAATGACAAATTCCTGTCCCCTTCATTTGAATAATTTAATGAGGTCTTTCTGAACCTGCTGGTTTGGCCAGCGGGTTCATGAAAGACTTTGGCGAAAAACGTTCTCCAGCCAACCCCACAAAAATGTGGGAATGATTGAAGCTGTTAATGAAGTAGTGGAGACAACAAACAAATACGTCACATTTGATTGTGACATGTACTCTGACGTTCAACAGAAATGCAGGCAAAACCCAATCAGTTATGCATTACTCCCACCAATTATTGAGTGAACATTGACCAATCATGGATACCTAAATTAATAGCAACAAAGTGCATTTTCCTTGGTTGTTGATACTAACATGCCTCAGCATCATCCATGCAATTTCACATCATGACAGAGGGAATTCGAGTGTGAAGGAAATAATAAATTAAACACTGATTAACCAGATAGAGAGGGAATTAGCTTAATGGAATCAGTGCAGTAATGAACTGACGAGTCAATATTTATGAGAGCGCAAGACCTTGAGTGAATGACTGAGAAACGATTTAGTCATCAGAGATGGCATCTAAAATTTGCCACCAGTGAGAGTAATTGAAATGTACTATAACTAGCGATAAAACACAAGTGGTGGAATAATGAGAACCATAAAATCGGAAACAGAACACTCTCCCATTTGTGATCTCTCACATGTATTGAGCAAGTGAACAGACCAAAAAGTACGTTCATGAGCGACCCGGTGTGCAGAAATGTGAGTATTTCCAAGGTAATCGTTTCATACCTGCCATTGATACCAGAACCACTCACTGCCGAAACTGGGAACCGAGAACACGCCCCAGTGCAAGAAGATGCCAAACTTGGCTTGGTCGTACCAAGGAGGCAACGGTCGTGTGTCCAGGGACGGCCAGTCCGGTGTGTACTTGGACTTGGTTACTTGAATCAGCAAAGCGATCAGCAGAAAAAAGTGGATCGCCATAGTCCCAGATCCAATGAGGGAGCTATTAAAGACAATTTCTGTCACTTTCTCATCAAGCCAAGCACGAGACTTCAATGAGGCTTGTCTAGACAAGTAACCAAAAAAATATTGCTTAATGTTGAGAGTGCCACCAACACAACACATACAAGTGACAAACACCACCACCAGAATCACCCATAGAAACACTGACAAGTCAAACAATAAAATGCTAAAGTCGCTCAACATAAAATATCGCTAGCCTAAAACGTGTGAGTCTGCATGGACGTGTTTATAATTATATTAACTAGCAAAGAGCCCATCTTTACAGGCAGCAGGGAGAGGAGGTAGCACCTGATGTTAGTGGTTACTCTAGTGCCACTGCAAAACATACAAACAAATATCATCTTCACTTTCACGGAGAGTGTGGGGTAGTTGCTTATAGGTTAAAAAGGGGATGTAAAAGATAAGGTAAGATTAGGGTTAGATAGGGTTTAGGGATAGGTAAAATAAACATATTGATAGAAAACACTGGGGATGATTGCAACAGTTAGTTTATGATGTCGTGATAAATGTTGCGTGTTAAACAACTCCCAGTGCCACGTCAACCCGTCTTGTGAAATTCTGTTCTGCAAATTATACTTTTAAACATTTTTACATTTCTTTGGTTATTATTCTCTATATAAATCACAAAGTGTCCGTACTTGTGTCTTTGTTTGCAGCACTTCAAGTGCTGCTTGTTCTTCCTCTTGTCTATAAGGACAGGCTCTTTTCAATAATAAACTAGAAAGAGCAATCAAAGATTGCAGATTCTTGTCAGGACATATTTTTTGTGTGTATTTTTTAGTTCTGTATTTCCGAGATGTACTTGCATTCTCATTGTGCTGTTATGTTAGTTCCCGCTATTTGTGGGGGATATGTTCCTGGAAAATGCCACGAATAGCGAATCCGCGAATAGCGTGACATTATTTCAATGGGAAAAAGAGGGATAGGTTCCCGGCGGTTCGGGATTCATGAGGGAAAATCAAAAATCCCGTGAAAAACCGTGAATACTCCCACAAAAAAACCTTGGCAAATACACGAAGCAAAGGGCCGCGAATGCTGAAGCAGGTCGTATTTTATAAACTGCAATACATGGGGTCCGCAAATAGTGGGGTCTGACAGTACATATTTTACAGACGTACTCACATTCTAATTGTAGATACTTTATAAGAATAAAAAGAGAACTCGCCCATCAAGTTTGGTCATACCCAACTCTCCCATTAAATTTTGTCATAATCCATCAAAAACTTTTAGACATATTATGCTATACACATTGTAGTTTTTGGCCCCATCTCCCAATGGTGTAGAATCACCTAAAAATTTGAAAAACTCTCACATCCAGATTCAGATCCAGATGTTCACCAAAATGGAATCAATTAGTCATGTCGCACATCCAACCTGTCCACGAAATTTCGTCCAAATCTGTCCACAACATTTTGAGATATCCTTTTCACAAACAGACAAACAGACAAACAAACTGTTATGAAAACATAACCTCCATCCACCTTCATTTGCAGAGGTAAAAAGGTTTGCAGGATTGGAAGAAAATCTCCGAAAATTGTCTAAAGATGCCGTTTCGCAGGTGTATTTGGAGTGTATGCAAAAGTGGAAATGCTTCAAACATAGTAAAGAAAGGGGAACAGTTGCAGTGAACCTTTTGGAAAGTGATGAAAGCAGCACCGTTGAGAGAAACAGGGATTACCTTGCAAAGGTTTGTGACATTGTCAAGTTTATATCGGGCATGGTGAGCGAAAGGAAGGTAAATCGAAAGGGAATTTCCATGAATTTAGTGATTTATTTTCAAAGTTATCATGAAACTTTCAAGAAAATGCAAGCTCGTTATTTTAAATTCTACAAGTCCTGAATTTCAATACAAAGTGTTACACGTCTGTGCAGATTTGGTTTGCAAAGAAATTGTACAGACAGTGAATAAGCGGGTTGTTAGATCCTCGTGGAGGATCTCTAAGTCTTACTCACGTTGTTGTTCTTGTGGACTTTTTTGTTTCACAGCCTACAGTTTTCATCGAAACTTCCTGAAACTTGGCGTATATATGTAAAAATACCCTGCGCAGACAGTAACCATCTCAGATTTTGAAAATTCCTCCTATAAAAAAAAAGTTATGACGTCAAAATATCTCCGCTAATGGAAATCGCCTAAAAAATTATCTCCGAATCTAGGCAAGCTTTTTGAATTCTGTTTGCGGGAAACGAACAGCGCATTAGCAGAGATGAATTACTGCACATATGATACGTAACTATGACGTCATATCAATTTTTATGAGGTATTTCCTATTTTTTGTTTTTGGTTTCATGTTTCACAGCCTACAGTTTTCATCGAAACTTCCTGAAACTTGGCGTATATATGTAAAAATACCCTGCGCAGACAGTAACCATCTCAGATTTTGAAAATTCCTCCTAGAAAAAAAAGTTATGACGTCAAAATATCTCCGCTAATGGAAATGGCCTAAAAAAGTCTCAAACGAGGCAAGCTTTTTGAATTCTGTTTGCGGGAATCGAACAGGGCATTAGCAGAGATGAATTACTGCATATATGATACATCACTATGATGTCATATCAATTTTATGACGTCATTCCTATTTTTTGACATTTTTTGTTTCACAACCCAGAGTTTTCATCGGATCTTCGTGAAACTTGCCATGTATATGCAGAAAGCCCACACACAAGCAGTAACCATCTCCGATTTTTGGAAATTCTTCCGAGAAAAAAAGATGACGTCATAATATCGCTGCTAATGGAAATCGCCTATACCATTATCTCCGAAACTAGGCAAGCTGTTTGAATTTTGTTTGCGGGAATCAAGCCGGGCATTAGCACAGATAAGTTATCGTAAACCTGATACATCACAATGACGTCATATTCGTTTTTATGACTTCATCATTAAGAGGAGGAGGATCTTCGCTCATTCGAGCTTGTTTGCTACAATGGGAGATAAGGCCAGATCGTTCATTTAAGACAGAGCAGCTTTCAGTTTGTATCACATGCACAGAAAAGCTTGAGATCAGAGAAAGGTACCTGTGCCTTGTCAATTACTTGTCTTCCCAAAATGCAGAAGGCCATTGAGCATGAGGGCATCATGCCATACTGCCATAAAGAAAGCTTTGGAGACAAAAGGGTTGTGCCGATGATTGTCCAATCTTACGATTGTGCTGCAGTTTTGTCGGGACACATAACTGTGGTTCAGCAGTGAATGAAAGAAGGCCATCCTTACTATAATTCATGGACCAGTGTGTGTGTGTGTGTGTGTGTGTGTGTGTGTGTGTGTGTGTGTGTGTGTGTGTGTGTGTGTGTGTGTGTGTGTGTGTGTGTGTGTGTGTGTGTGTGTCATGCTACTCCTACAGTTCTGGGCAGATGACATCCATACTTGCTACATATGATCAGCATGACCCCAATTAATGTATATAGGTGTTTTTATCTTTCTGGGTGATCTTGGGGAGGTGAGGGGGGAAAGGGACACAAATTCTCTATGTAAATGTGTATCGTGTAGCGCCGCCTCCAGGTTAGGGAGGGTATTACAAGTCTCCACCATTTACAGTTCTCACCTGCAGTATTACTGTCCCCACGTTTTCCAGTGCAGTGAGGCGTTTTGAATTATAAGTAGTAGGTATGTTTTTGCTTCATGCACGTAACCTGGGTTATCTTTGTTTTGCCTATACACCACCCGAATAAAGGTATGTGTCAGAAGAACGTGTTGCATGCTTGGAACAAGATTGCCTATCGGGAGTCTGTTGCAATGTATGTACAATGTATTGCATCATTGTATGGCCTCATCCTTGTGGAATGCTGTAAAGTGAGAAATTGTACTCATTGTTTGCCAAGCCAACCAATCATCAGATGTTTATGGACATGCAGACAGCTTTGGGTCTCAAGCAAAAAGAGATTGTGCATCCCAGTGATACAGGTTGGGCATTTAAGTGGTAACATGTGTAATCATAATAATAATAATAATAATAATAATAATAATTGGAACCATACTCTCCACAGAGAGTGTTGGTGCTGCCAAAGCAGTTTCCTGGGCTGTTGGGCACAATCCTGGACAGGTCACCACTCTGTCGCAGGATACTCAAATGGCTCAATTTTCCCAGCAAGCTGGTACTCAATTTTCCTACCTCGGAAGGATGACAGGCTGAGTCAACCCCCTGGTGTGTATTAATTCAGTGGCCAATGGGGCTTGAACTCAGGACCCTTGGATCCCCAGCTGTGACCAATGGGGCTTGAACTCAAGACCCTTGGATCCCAAGCTGCGACCCTAACCACTGAGCCAACACCAGGCTTGGTAACATGTGTATTGTGTAGTAATAGTGGTAACATGTAGAAGAAATGTGTTAACAGTAATAACACATTGCACTGCCATCACACGGTGTTTCAGAGATCGAAATAAAAGAAGGTGAAAAGAGGTCAGTGGAAGAAAATGGCATTTTTTTTTTAAACCTCATAACTGGAGTTAAAATCATTGCCTGCTTGATTATCTTTGACAATATTTTGAAAGTTGTTCATGTCGCTCACAAGGGAATTCAAAACACCGACACCACTCATGCAAACGCTGCCCCTATCATCGAGGAAATGAAAGTGCACTTGGAAAAACTCAAAAGTGACGAAGGCTGGAATGAGACGTGGAAATAAATTACAAAAATCTTATAAAGACGATGACATTGCAGTGTCAAAGACACGTCACCTTTTGTGTGCCTGGCGCCAAAAATTTGTTTGGCACCAGGCACAAAAAAGGTTAATCTTCATCTGGCCATGAATATCCCACCTGTTCCTTCCCTTCAGACCTGACGAAAATTCATATGTAGCTTTTGAATATTGACATAAACTTGTAAAAAAAAAAAATGTTACCAATCCAATGCCATACGAGAAAAGTAGGAGAATGAGCCAGAAACGCCCAGTAAGCCCAAGGTGGTGTGAAAAAGATGGGAATGTTGCAATAAATACACCAAGTGCATGGCAGGGTAAAAATTTAAGTCAGTACAAAGTGTGAGTGGGATCTGAGACAAAGGTGTGCCGAACCCGAGCGAGCGTCGGAGGGGGTGCCCTGAGCCGTGTGTTTCGGCATTCCTTGCCAGATGGTTTGTGCAGTGCAAGCAATTCCTTTTGCACAGAGAAAGTCAGCATTCCTTTACAAGGAAACCTGAGAAAGAGAGAAGTTTGAATCATGGGAGTCATTGTTGAGGACAAGGTGGCCCTGTGTGAGCGTACATGTCTACATCAGTGTGACCACTCCACATTTTCATAAATGCCAAGGTGAACCAATGAAAAAAAGCCAAGAATTCACAAGGTTTCGGAAAAGCGATGACAATAGAAAACCAAGACGCCAAGGTGGACAACGAATAGCCAAGATATTGTTAAAAAAAAGCCAAGGAGTGGTCACACTGGTGTCTACATTCGATTCTCAGGTGACCGGTGGCTTGCTTTGCATACGGTGTACCTGTTTCTGATATTGGTTGAGTGTTCTTCATTCACGCTTTACAGGACAGTTACCTGCAAGCCAGCCGACTGTCAAGTATATCCCACCATACTGTATGCTCCAAATCCAAGGGACAAGGACAGCATACGTCGCACAACACATGACGCACGATACACTCTATTCTACCACCCACCTTTCTCTCCTCCGGAGACGAACAGTCCGTGAAATTTCTCGTCCACACAAACCTTCGTGTTTCCTTTCATCCAAATCCGATGCTCAGCGTTCAGTTCTGATCTCATCGAGTTCTCATGGAGGATCAAGTCACCGCTTCCGCATCACGCGCACTGCCTGAAAGGGGTAGCACACCGATTCTTGATGCAAAGTTTACTCAAAGAAGCCTTGAGGACCATCTATGTATTACGAATGCAAAAAAAAAATGATGGAATTTGACTTTCCACTTCTTCATTTTGATGAATATTAGCGTTTCAGAGCCTTTCCGCTCGACCTCGACCACCCACAACCAGTACATTGCGTGGGTCGTGCAGCCCCCAATAAGCTGAGCGGGCGTCACTGCCATGAACCAGCGAGAAGGTCACAAATATGAAGTCTCTGATTCTTGAACCTGAACATGTTCAAGGTTTGTCTCCATATCGTCCAAGTCAACGTGTCTTTAGCTCGCAAAAACGGAGCAAAATTTGTGAACGACAGCTGGAGTACACGTATCGACGCTTGATTCGATCAATTATTATCCCTCCAATTAATTATTATCATAGGGAATTTCTAGATTTTAGAGGATTATTTGTGGTGATCAAATGGCAACCGGATTTCTCCCCAAGAGGAGATTCAAAAACGCCCAATAAGTATTTTTTTAAAACCTCAAGATATTATGTACTTTCTGAAAATACTTATTGTCACCGAACATGCCGAACCTGTTTCTATCCCAGTTCCACATCTTCCCATAGACTATATATCTCCGACGTCTCCTCAATTGTCTTCTATTTCTCCAATTTCTAGCTCACCTGGAACGTAGTTCTGGGGACCTTATGGGATGGCGCGTCGTCCTCAGTCAGTCCGTCCGTCCGTCCGTCCGTCCACAAATACTTTCAATGTCTTCTCTGAAACTACAAATACAATTTCTATGAAACTTTGCCACAACGTTAATCATCGTGTGTGTAGCAAAGTTTGTTCATGGCATTTAAAAAAATCGGGCCCAAAGGAGGTCTATGGGGGTTGCCCCTCAAAATAGGCATTTGCTTTCTTCTCAGAAACAACACATGAAATTCTGATGAAACTTGACCACAACCTTCATCACCCATGACGTACCAAAATTTTGTTTACAGAATAAAAAACAACAAGATTGGGGTATGAGGAGGTTTACGGAGGGAGTTTACGGGAGGGTTGCCCCCTCCCCCAAAAGAGATATTTGCTATCTTCTCAGAAACGACACACACACACACACACACACACACACACACACACACACACACACACACACACACACACACACACACACACACACACACACACACACACACACACACACTCCGATGAAACTTGACGACAACCTTTTTCACCCATGGTTTACTAAAGATTGTTCATGACATTAGAAAAATTGGTCTCTGAAGGTGTCTAAGGGGGGTTGTCCCCAAAAATATGTATTTGCTTTCTTCTCTGAAACTTCACACACAATTTCGATGAAACTTGACCACAACCTTCATGACCTGTGATGGGCCAAAGCTTGTTCATGGCATTAAAAAAACATCGGGGTCTAATGGGGTCTATGGAGAGGTTGCCCCACAAATGAGGTATTTGCTTTCATCTCAAAAATTACACTGACAAGTCTGAAAAAATTTCACCACAACTTTCACCACCAATGCTGTACCAAAGTTTGTTCATAACATGAGAAAAATCGGGGTCTAAAGGGGTGTAAGGGGGTGTCCCCAAAATATGTATTTGCATTTTTCTCCGAAACTGCACACACAATTTTGATGACACTTGACCCCAACCTTCCTCACCCGTGATGTACTAAAGTTTGTTCACTCCATTGAAAAATTAGAGATATGGGAGTCTGGTCAGGTCAGGTATGGGAGCATGCGCTAGAGAAACACATCGCTGCGTCCACTTTCCGCCAGTACTCCAGGGGCCTCTGTCTGGCCATCCCCCAGGCAGATGCCAGGCCCATCCCCCATCACCTTGAGATGCCGATCAACCTGCTGCAACCACGAGGCACGTGGTCCACCCATTGGCCCCGTCCACTCACGAGGCTCCCTCGCTGAGAGAATTTGGTGAGCAGGATCAGCGTCTGGAAAACGAGCCAGGTGTCCGTCCATACAGCCGCAGCTGACGCTCACGGACTATGCAGATAACAAATCACATTTGAGTCTCTCTCAGCAACCGTTCGTTGGACACAAAGTCCGACCAGCGATAGCCAAGGATTCTCTGAAGAGACCTGGTACCAAAGGAATTAAGTCTCCATCTCAGATCCCTGGTCCTAGTACAAGTTTCACATTCACAGAGAAAGACTGGAAGCACCAAGGACCTGAAGACTTGGACTTTCGTACTCCCACACAGGTACCGGCATCGCCACACCCCATGATCCAGTGAATCCATGACTCCCCACGCCCAACCCAGACGTCTATTGACCTCTGACTCACAGCCAGCAGAGACATGAATATCACTGCCAAGAGAAGTGAATCTCTCCGTGACCGCAACATCCTCACCACAAACAGGTACAGACAGGATAGCAGCATCCAAGATGTCATTGGAAGCCTCAATCTTAGTTTTGACCAAGGAAACCCATAATCCCAGTGGCTCTGACTCCTCATCAGCACCTCAAGGGCTGCAAAGTCTCCGCAAAGATGACCCCATCATGTGCGAAATCAAGTTCAGAAATCGTGACTTTCCCAAATGATGCACCGCAGATTGATCTCTCAGACATCCTTCCCAGAATCCAGTCCATACGCGTGATGAAAAGTGTAGGGGCCAGTACACACCCCTGACGAACTCCAGTAACAACTGGAAATAAGTCAGAGATGGTACCACCACACTTCACAGCACTCTAGATACCAGAGTAGAGTTCAGACATCAGATCGATGAGTTTTGGTGGCACCCCACGAAGACCAAGAATCCTGCAGAGGGCATCCCAATTTATTGAATCAAACGCTTTGCAGAGATCAACATCGGCTGCAAGCAGCCCCTGCCGAAACTCTCGTCTGCGTTAAGTGAGGACCCCGCAGAGCAAGGATACGGTCAATCGTTGACCACTTTGGTGTAAAGCCTGACTGCTCTGGATACTGGTGCTCAAGCAGATAGTCGTGAACTCCATCAAGAATTGTCCGAGCAAAGACTTTGCCCGGCACTGAGAGCAGCGTCACCCCTCGGTAGTTGTTGCAGTCTTGACGATCACCCTTCCCTTTCCAGAGAGGGACAATAATGCCTCCCTTCCCGTCAGTTGGGATGATGCATTTGTTCCAGGCAGAGCACAGAACTGCATACAACGACACGAGTGCAGCAATTCCACAAGCTTTGAGAAGTTCAGCATGGATGCCACAGATCCCTGGAGCTTTACCCCATTCCAACCGGTTCACCGCAGCCTGTGTTTCCACAAGTGAAGGTGGACCACAGTTGATTGGAGGGTCAGCAACAGTTATTGTAACACCCCTGACATCCAACTTGACAGCTGGTGGATCGGCCTGGTACAGCTGATCAAAAGTAACCGGCCCAGCGGGCCTTCACTTCAGACTCCTCTGTCAAGAGCCTACCACTCTCTGCTGTAACTGTAGTACACTGAGGGACTGGCTTGGACAAATGCAATGCGTGAATTCCCCTGTAAGCAGGATGAGAATCACTTGACCACAGGTGATGCTCTACCCCCTCATAGAATCCTCACACATAGGCCTCCTTGTCCACCCTTAATGCACGTTCAGTTTTATGCCTCAGCTCCCTGAACAGCTCAGCTCTGCCATTTAGCCTGGCTCTGTGACTCTGGGCAATGGTATACAGTGTCCCTTTAGAGACAAAATTATGATTCACCCTTCGCTGAGTTCCAGGACATGCACCAGCAACATCAAAGACAGTGGTCTTGAAGGCACTCCACAATTCTCCAGGGTCTTCCACCCAAAGCACCCAGACCCCTCAAATCTTCACTCAACCTATTCACAAACTCCTCAGCTACCCTCTCATCCTTGAGCTTGCCAACATCCAGCCTCAGCTGGGATGGTACCATTCTCCTGGGTTGAAGCTGAAACTTAAGAGTTGCTACAAGTCGATCTTCAGTATTGAGGAACTGAGCACTCCTGTAGACCCTGCAGTTCTGAATCATCCTCCAGCGACCATCAACGAACACATGGTCAATCTCCTTTGCCACATCACCCGTGTTGGAATACCAATTTCAGTGATGGGCTTGTGGGCACTGAAACCATGAACCAGCCACCCTAAGTCCATGACTTCTTGCAAAGTCAAGGAACTTAGTGCTATTCCGGTTCACAATTCCCGACCCATGGGGACCAACACATGTCTCATAACCATCCCTTTCAGTTCCAGTCGATGCATTGAAATCACCCAAGACTAGAAGAGTATCTCGCCTGGGGCACTGATCAACCACAGACTCGAGTGTGGCGGAGAATGTGTCCTTCAGGATGAGATCACTCGCCTCAGTCGGAGCAAATACAGAGACCAGGGAAATGACACCTAAGGAGTGACGAATCCTTCATCTCATAATAAGCTTGTTGACCGGTGTTGCCTCAATTATCATTGGAGTCAACTTATTGGACACAGCTACAGCAACTCCTTGGGAATGGTAACCATCAGCGCGACCAGACCAATAGTAGGTGTAACCACTCGCCATGATCTCGCCTCAATCCGGTCTCTGAACCTCAGACAGTGCTGCAATACCCATGTCCAAATGCTTGAGCTCAAATGATAAGAGAGACAGGTGTTCACCCTCTCTTCGGGTTGGACATTAGGGGATTGACATATGGGGGATTGCCCCCAAAATAGGTATTTACTTTGTTTTCAGAAACTACACATACAATTCCGATGAAACTTCACCACAACCTTCATCACTCGTGATGTACCAAAGTTTATTCACTGCATTAAAAAAAACAATCAGGGTCTGGAAGAGTGTCAAAAACGGGGGGGGGGGGGTTGCCCCCAAAAAGTGCTTTTTTCTCCTACATGACACACCATTTCAATTAAACTTTACCATAACCTTCATCACCTGTAATTTTCCAAAGATTGTTCACACCATTAAAAAAACATCAGGGTCGAAAGGGTGTCTATGAGGGGGAGGGGGGTGGGGTTTGGTGGTTATGCTGCCCCCAAAAGAGGTATTTGCTTTCTTCTCAGAAACTACACACCCAATCCCGATGAAACTTGACCACCACCTTCATCACCCATGATGTACTAAAGTTTGTTCATGACATTGAAAAAAATATTGGGGTCACAGGGGTTCTATTGTTGTGGTGCCGGGTTCGGTGGCGAGGACGACCGCTAGATGGAGCAGTTGGGCCGTCTCCCACCGAACACCGGAATTGAAGGTCGTAACCTTTGGATAACCTTTTGACCTATGTTTACCTATGTTTACCTTTTGACCTATATAGTCAAAAAATATTGACAACCTCACTTTTCTCCTTCAGAATCCTCTGGTAAAGTTTGACGAAGATAGCTGAAAGCGTTCATGAGTAATCGCACTCACAGACAAACAAACAAACAAGCAGTCATAGACTGGTACTTACGAAACCGTCAGCTTGACCTCTGACCTTGTCTAATAAAAGCTGTCTCTGAAGAAGGTAGCGACGCAAACCAGAAGTTTCTACGATGATTCTGTACCAAACCATCAAAATTCGAATGTTTGACCTCACTGTGACCTTGACCTTTAACCGATTTTGACCAAAATCTAATCAGCACAAGCCATCACCCTCCTGAATCACGTGGTGTAATTTGACATTGGTAGCTTCTTCCGTTCTCGAGTTATCGTGCCTACAAACAAACAAACAAACAAACACACAAACAGATGACGGAAGTCATCAATATAATTACGAAATCTTTAGATTTCGTAAGTAACACACGGACCCAAAAGCAATACACTCTCCTTTGGCGAGGGTCATAATGTCAATCTCATCCCAAGGATATGCACAAAGGAAAGAACAGAGCCAGGGCGATGATGAAAATAAACAAAATTATTTTACTGCACAAGTAAACACAAAAGCAGTTCCTGTAAAGTAAATGTCAATCCATTGACACATCAATAATATAGTTTTTCGTACTTTATGATATTCATATACAAACCACGGCATGCTCGAACCAAGGATTAATCACACATTATGGATTCACACATTATGTTATCGCTAAATTTCAACATGGAAAGTAATAAATAAAAATAAAAATTTACCTTTACTCGAAATCTCTGTGCTGAGATGTATAAACACTGTAAACACAGACAACACTGACACACAGCACATACAGTATATGTTCCATTACTATGTTCCATCCCGCAACAGTGTATGTAAATTCTTCCATTACTCATTATTGGTCACAATAAGCAAGTGATGGGTCTCTTGATATATGCGAATTTGTTCTGGGTGGCAGCTGCAGATCACCCACTCTTCGTGAAGGACACCAAGGAGTCGAGTCAAAATATGAAAAAATGGCCACGTCCCCCAAAAAATTGCAAGGAAACGTTCCATGGTATTTTGCTTTTCTATTAGGTCTACAGAACGACATATCAAAAGTTGCCAAAAATATAACCACAAGAAAAGGTCTCGTAGATATCAGGTTCCAAAAAGATGGCAGCCAATGTTAGAACATGGCTGATATCTACTCATATCTGGTGAATTGAACACTTTCTGACCACTTTAACCCTGAGATTAATTTTTGGGGGATAATATGACTTTCAGTGAGCTAAATTTGTTGGGGGGCCAAAGCAGTATTGATGAATGGGAGTGGCATGGAAGACGTCTTGGAGACGATTTGCGGTGAAAACTCTGTGGTGCACATGATGAATGGTAAAACTGTGCAGCGTGCATTTTGGATTTGAGATTTGAGCCAGGATTTGAGATCCTCATGCAAGAACTTGACAGACAATAGACTCTGTTAGATACGAGTTAAATAGACCGAGAAACATTACTCAAAAGTAATAGTATCAAACAGATTTCTCAAACACTAATTTCCAAAAGGTCTGAATTATCTAATCGTTCGAAAACGAGCAAATTATGGCTGGACTATCTGCAAATGTTGGGATTGGTCAGGGAACTTGGTGAGGCCGATCGCACAGGGTCGTGGCAAATGCACCTCCACGCTATATCTGACTGCTTACCGATACTTGCTGCTGCTGGACATCCCAACTATCTAAAGTCTGTCTATCTTTACCTACAGAAGATTGAGGCATTACAAACTGAAAACTCTATAGTATTTTCGAAATTCAGAAATGGATTCCATGTGATCCGACGCACCGACCAATACTGGGCTGGCCTTGGATCAGACATGGTGATCGAAAAGACCCTGATGCGGTCCCTTACAAGTACAGGAGGCCTGACAGGAGGAAGTGGAATGACTGAACATCAACGAGCTGTTTGGACAATGTCTTCTCCTGTATCCTCCTACAACTATGACATGTCGGAATTCTATAGAACCGTATACACAATGAACGAACAGCACAAAGAAGCATATGCATCACAAATACACAGGGACAAAATGGACTTGACCAAAATTGCCCCAAAGCTTTAACAGAATTCTCCATTCTCGGATGAGGTGACCCTTCACAACATCATTAGAGGAATAAATGCAGATGAGGATGTCAATGTGCAGGACCTTTTCATTGTTGGCAGAAATACAGTGAAGAAAATGGAAGGACAATCTGTATTCTCACATTCGCACAAACGAAACACTGCAGTGAGGACATTAGCATCAGCCCGGGCAATCAAGGTCATCAAGGGTCAAACAATTGATCCAGCACTGTTATTTCAGAGGTTCCTTGTGGTATCTTTGTCAGGAAATCTGTGCCAAGATGAGGTAATGAAATATAAATATGCGGAAGCCAGGAAAAGCACAACTTCTGGATGCTATACGATGGCATGTGACTTCATCAGAAGATGCTGTTCTTCAGTCCATACCAAAGACTGATCACTACATTCTAGATGATGGTTCACTTCTACATCGACTGAAATGGACTGAAGGCAGCACCTACAGCTCAATTGCTGATGCCTACAAGTCTTTCACGTCAGAACTGTACGGAATGCCACCGTTGTCTTTGATGGATATGATGGAGGACCAAGTACAAAGGACAATACGCATCAGCGACAAAGTCCAACTCTGGTTTCAAACAAGGTCAACATATCGGATACTAAACATTCGTTGGGAGAAAGGAAGACTTCCTCTCGAATTATATGAACAAACACACCCTCATCCACTTGATCTCTGAATGCTTGCGGCAGAAAGGCTGTCATATCATCCAAGCTGAAGGAGATGCAGACTTGGACATTGTGAAAGCATCCGTCACAATGACATCCTACAATTCAACAACCCTGATCGGAGAAGACACGGATCTGCTGGTATTGCTGCTGTGTAATGCAACTACGAAGGACTGCAAGGACCTGTACTTTCGGTCAGGTAAGGGGAAACCAAATGTTTATAACATCAAACTTCTGAAATGGTTGCTTGGTGATGATGTCTGCTCTGATCTGTTGTTTGCCCATGCCTTCTCTGGATGTGACACTACTTCGAGAATCTTAGGGGTGGGGAAGAAATCTGTTTTCCAAAAAGCCATCAAGGGTGAATCTGTCTTGCGTGCCTGTTCACAGGTATTTTGCGCACCAATGGTAGATCAATTTACTGTAGAAACCACTGGTTGCAAGGCGGTGGTGTCCTTATTCAATGGGACCCATTCTGACTCTTTAGCATCATTACGCTACAAATTCCTCTGCAAGAAAGTGGTCGCAGCAAAGACCGTCATGACACCTGAAAGACTGCCTCCAATAACCTCGGCCACAAACCTTTACTCTCGGCGGACGTAACTACAAGTCATGGTTTGGATGGGCAAGGAAGACGGCATGGACCCTACTGAATGGGGATGGGACGTGCAAGGGGACAAACTTATTCCACTCATGATGCATAAAGCCCTGCACAAGACATTCTGCTCAAAACGATCCACTGCAACCGCACTACAGGATGCATCATACTGAAATGTAGCTGCAAAAAACATGGACTTGAATGCATCAGAGCTTGCAGACCTTGCCAAGAACGCAACTGCGGTAATGTGGCTACTGAGCAACGTTCAGATGATGAAAATGAAAACTAAATATTTTGGGAAGGTACGTTGGAACATACGCTCTACAAATCGAAACTAATTTCTCGAGGGTAGAATGTGGAACTCTTTTGGAATTTTAGTCAGTTTTTGCTTTTTTTTTCTCAATGGTACATTTTGTTAAATTTTTACTGATGCCATATTTATACCCTTTCTGGGAGTCCATTTTTTGGAAACTTTTAATTTGTTGCTCTGTAGATCTAATGAAACAAAAGATACCATAAAACGTTTTCTTGCAATTTTTTGGGGGTCACGTGGCATATTGATCCTACGAATGGGATCTTTAACGCCCAGCAACTCATGCTGGCAGATGAGATCCCACTCACTCTCTCCCCCCTTCCCCACGCACTCCTCCCTACTCCTCACTCTCTCCCCCCTCCTCTCCTCCCTTCCTCCCCCCTTTCTCTTCTACCCCCTCAACCTCCTCTCCATATCGCACATGACCAGAAACAGCTATTAAAATGCATTTTCCCTTTCAAAACATAAATTTTCATCTGATGTTCTTCCTGGTTTTTTTCTGACTCGTCCGACGTCCATAGGCAACTGGCTGATTGCAAAACGATTTGCATTAGATGACAGATTAAGCATTAGATGACTAGAAGACAAGCTCGTCAAAATGATGGGTGTGCAAAACTCAACACCACACAGAGGATTACAATATGCACAAAGTTATGGATTACATCTGATTAATTATTTGCAATAAGGGAATGGGAAACAGGAACGGGTCAAAATAGGATACTAAACATGGACGGGTCAAAGCGTTAGGTGGGATTTCTTGATGTGTTTCAGGTGATAATGAAAAATACACAAACATATGGTCTATAAGCTCATCCTCGATTGCTCCAGAAATATAATTAAAAAAAAAAAACTAATAGGGGACAAGTATAAGCACAGCCTCGTTCGCTTCCGAAATGTACAGTGTGTCGGCAAAGAATGCTGGCTTGATTGCTCGATGCCTCGAAAAAAACAACTCGGGTTATGTAATGAAGCCAAAATATGGCTCTTGCTTACGTCCATATAATATAATACATCATATTTATATAGCTTGGATAGATTCTAATTCCACTGGGCTGTAAAGGAATTATACTATCGGCCAGAAGGCTTGAAGTGTGGAACTTCACCAAACTGTGGGCCTCAGAACGCTTGTGACGCCCATCGAAGGTCTGCAACCTTTGGCAATTGTGATTATAACACTTCTGTTTGGAGCCATTATACCTTACGTCCCACAAAGCCTATTATTTAATAATATCAGGTAAGAAAAAGTTGCTTTTTCCGAAAAAAAAATTCCGATTTCACTCAAGTTTTTGAAATAATTATAGAGGCCATGAGTTCTGATTGTCAAATATGGAATCAGATTTGGAATAACAGCTTTTAAAGCCTTCGAAAAATTCCACGATTAGCTGTCTTAACACGGATATGCACCTTAACACAGATTTTACCAAAGGTGGAAAACCCCCTTGGGAAAGGGGGGCAAATGAACTTGCTTCAACCTCCATTGTTTGACTTTTAGTCCTCCTATCAAGTTTGGTTGAGATTGGATAAGTAACGACCGAATGCATCGCGGTCAGATAAACAGACAGACACCAAATTGTATATTTTAGTTTGATGATGATGGCGGTGTAGTAAAACGATGTTACGTCTGAGATGGTATTACGTCTAGTGCTAGCCTCGGCCTTTAGGGTGGTGTATTATTCACACCTCCTTTCGTTGATATATTATAATATATCATGATGAATGAATGATGAATAATTATTCATGTCTCTTTAGGGTGCTGTATGATAATGGCATTTTGCGCTTGAAAAAAACAAAGATGAAACCTCAGATTCCTGGGAATATAAAATTATTCATAATATTGTTTTATGGCGAATTAGTGTGCGACAATTGCGAAAATTAACACTGGGTTGTTCGCAGTGACCAAAATATATCTGGAATAAGATGATTTGCAAATATTTACTGTCAATAAACTGTAATACTATTCTATAATATTCTCTGCCTATAGAAAGTCTACACCCCCTTTCAAAACTTTTTCCTTTTGTTGCCCTATCGCCTGGAATTAAATTTCATTAAATCAGACTTTTTCCACCTTTATTACACATCAAAACCCACAACTTCCAAGTGAAAAACAAATTATACAAATTTCAGAAAATTAATTAGAAATACTTGGTTGGATGAGTGTCCACCCTCCTGAGTTAACACTTGGTGGAAGCACCTTTGACAGCAATTACAGCTGTAAGTCTGTTGGGGTAAGTCTCTACCAACTTTTCCCACCTCAATTGGGCAATATTTGCCCATTCTTCTGTACAAAACAGTTCAACCTCAGTCAAGTTGCGTGGGGAGCATTGATGGACAGCAATCTTCAAGTCTCATGCCACAGATGTCCGATTGGATTTAGGTCGGGGAACTGACTGGGCCACTCAAGGACATTTATCTTTTTGTTCCTTAGCCACTCCAGTGTAGCTTTGGCTGCATGTGTCAGGTGATTGTCATGCTGAAAGGTGAACTTCCACCCCAATTTCAGATTTCTTGTAGAGGGCAGCAGGTTTTACTCTAGGATTTTTCTGTATTTTGCTCCATCCATTTTCCCTTCTATCCTGACAAGTGCCCCAGTTGCTGCTGATGAGAAACATCCCCATAACGTGATGCTGCCACTGCCATGCTTCATCCTAGGGATGATGTTCTTTGGGTGATGTACTGTGTTGGGTTTACACCAAGCATGCTGTTTTGCATTTAGGCTAAAAAGTTCCATTTTGGTTTTGTCAGACCACAAAACTTTTTTGCCACATTGCTGACGAATCTTGGTTTCATCAGACCACAAAAACTTTGCTTCAGAATCTCCAGAGTGGTTTTTTGCATACCTCAAATGGGACTCAAGGTAGGCTTTTTCGAGTAATAGCTTCTTTCTTGCCACCCTACCATACAGGCCACATTTGAGGAGTGCTTGGGATATCGTTATCACATGTATACAGTGACCAATCTTTTACATAAAGGCTTGGAGCTCTTTGAAAGTTACCAATGGCTTATTGGTGGCCTTTCTGATCAGTCTCCTCCTTGCTTTGTCTTCTGTTTCGAGGGATGGCCTGCAGGGGAATCCTACAGGAACAGCTAATTTTATTGTGAAACAAAAAGGGCACTTGGTAGAGAGCATACCTCCACCACACAATGCCTGATCCACGAGAACACATTGGGCCCAATACATTTTTGAAATATCATGCGAATACAGTATTATATCGTTTTTGGCTCAATCTCTCAATGGTGAAGAATCACTTCTAAAATTCTAGTAGTCAGATCCGGATCTGGATCCGGATCTTCACCAAAATCTCATCAGTTCGTCCCTCCCACACATCAAACCTGTCCACAAAATTTCATCCGGATCCGCCGACAACTTTTTGAGATATCCTGTACACAGACAAACAGAAAGGGGGTGAAAACATAACCTCCTTCACCTTTGGTGGTGGAGGTAAAAATCAGCATCACCAGAATTTAACACAGGTGGAGGCCAATTAAATTGGTGTGTGGTTTTGAAGGTGATTGGTTACACCTGAGCTAATTTACAATTGCTATTATAAGGGGGGTGGACACTTATCTAACCAAGATATTCTCGTTTTGTACTTTTAATTAATTTTCTGAAATTTGTAGAATATGTTTTTCACTTGGAAGTTGTAGGTAAAGATGTGTAAATAAAGGTGGAAAAGTCTGAGTTAATGTAATTTAATTCCAGGCTATAAGGAAACAAAAGGTGAAAAATTTGAAAGGGGGTGGAGACTTTCTATAGGCAACATAGACTTTATAGAGGCTAGATATACATATATAGGATATACATATATATATATATATATATACATATATAGGATATACATATATATATATATATATATATATATATATATATATATACATATATATATATATACATATATAGGATATACATATATATATACATATATAGGATATACATATATATATATATATACATATATAGGATATACATATATATATATATATATATACATATATAGGATATACATATATATATATATATATATATATATATATATATATATACATATTGCAATCAACGTCAGCTCAGTGACCGGTTCAATGTTAGCGAGTAGTAAATAGACAATATTTTCACAGCTGCCTTGAAACAATGAAAGGTGGTCATTCCTGTGTTGAAGCCAAGATCGCTCCCTTCTTTAACCCTCTAGAGCCCCAGGGGTCATCGGTTTTTGTTCACCCAGAACATTTCCTGGGCTCTAGAGGGTTAAGAGGAATAGGTGTGGTACAGACAAAGACTAACTAACTCTGGAATTCTGTCCGAAGGCAGACTTGCCAAAGTAGCCTCATGGCAAGGATTACACCGAGTGGTTTGCCGTTGCCTTTTCATAATCCCAGACAAAGGCAATAGGATGAAATTCAAGGTCCTCCTCCACATCCTGCAGGAAGCAGCATTGGCTGTGAAATTTCCCTATTACCAGTACACTGACAATCATTTCACTGACCTCAGAAGGATAACAGGCTGAGTCAACCCCATCTGATGTTAATTCAATACAACAGCCGGCAGGGACTCAAACTCAGGACCCTAAGATCCCAAACCAGCCACCGAAATCACCAAGCCAACACCAGGCTTAAATTCAAGCTCTACGTAGTCTACAGTTTATTGTGTGCTGCCCCTTCCACATTCCATATCCAGGTGAAGCATGACGTCATCGGCAGGCATTGAAGGGAATGGAGTACTGCACTCAGTTTTTACTCCGTTTGTTTGTTTTCTTTCTCTCTTGTTTGTCTGGGCGATATTTCAGCACCATTTGATCTAGGAAGCTGAAATTTGGGGACAAAAGTGACGCTGTGCCTTGGCAAAAACAGCATTTTTTGATCAATCAATTAATTGATCAATTATTGAATTATTATCGATTTATTAATTACTTTATTTTTCTCATCTGGGCAATATCTCAAGCACCTTTTGAGCAAGGAAACTGTTATTTGGACACGACGTTGAACAAGTAATTTGGCTATAAAAGGTATTTTTGATTTATTGATTAATCAATTAATCGATTAATTTTTCATTTTTAATGAATTACTTAATTTCCAAGAAGTTACAGACTCGGATGAAACAGCGGTGGTTTTTGGTATGGTATGAGCCAACTGATTAAGAAATTAATTATTTTTACGATCATTATTTATTTATTTCAATTATGCAATTAATCACTCAATTATTGTGCCTTCCAATTCCATCTCAATGTGCTGCAAGGAGGCATCCCTGGGTTGGCGCCCCTGCAATGTTTTGTTGTTTTGGTGGAGTTGTTTTGGTTGTTTGGCAAAGGTTTTGGTTGTTTGGCAATGCTGGAGGATTTGTTGTTTTGGGGTTTTTTTGGCATGGGGGTGGGAAACTTTGAATGTACCTGCATTTGTTTTTAACATAAACAGTTTGCCTATTAATGATGTTACAAAAGGTGACAAAATGGAGGATGGAAGGAAATAAGCAGAGATGAAGACAGAACGATGTTGTGAGATGAGGTGGGCTCTTCAAAAGGAGGTACACTTAAAAACGATGCCTCAAAGTTGATTATTGGGTGGTCGCGAGACTGCCCTTAGTCTCAGGTTTTCCGTCTGTATGTTTGTATGTAATGGACAGCTCTGGAGGCCAGAGGAGTCAACCAATTTTGATAAAACTTGATAGGTAGGTTCATACCAGGATCTAGTTGTATGCTTTTGAGCACCGTTGCTATAGACGTCACCATTGCCTAGCAACGGGACTTTGAAATTTTTGAAAAAAATCTGAAAAATATTTTCTTTTCGAAAATCAAAAATCGGCTTCCGCACTTTTATACGCACTATAATCAACCTCTTTGTCAAAAAATTTCAGCCCAATCCTTCAAAAACTGTGACTAGTATGCAATTATATAGCGACCACCCACGTCGCCTACCGGCTTGTTGTTCTTTTTTGAGGTTTCATGGTGCTTTTCGAGCCGTGAGGCTCTATAGTCTATATGTGTGTATATATGTATATATATATATATATATATATATATATATATATATATATATATATATATATATATATATATATATATATATATATATATATATATATATATATATATATATATATATTGTTGCGGTCTTCGCGCCCGCCGGCGTGCGAACGGCCACGTAACTCGAATCGCGGCACGTCGCCCACCGGACGGACAATCCAGTCGTGACCCTCTCGGACTAACGCCGGGAACCAGTCACGGGTGGACCTTTCGGTCTCACCGCGATCGAGCCAATCAGCCCCCGCGTGGGATAGGGTTGCTCGCCAAATTCGAACTACCTAAGTACCCACGCGGAGGGTAGACCGGGCGATCGCACCTCGCCGCAGGTCGACTTCGGACACGGGCCACTTAAGCGACCCGTTCCGTACTATCAGAATAACCGAGCGGTGTTATCGTCGACCTCGACGGTTCGATTAATTATCGGGCGTATTCAGCCCACTACCAACCCTTTACGTGAAGCAAGATGGGGATTCAATGGAGGAAAAGACGAAGCGAAGCGGGAGAACAGTTCTACAATAAAGGACATTTATTCGCGACGAACGGAAAGCACACAAATACAATTCCACCAAATGCACACAAAAAAGAAAACACAATTCCATTTACACAAAAAGCAAACATAAAAGTGAAAACACAGTGCAGAGCTAATACCGACTACCGAGCACACGGCAACACTTATACAATTCTACTTCACAGACGGTGCCGACAACACATACCCAAAACCAAGGAAAAGAAATACCTCAAGAATGAGGCGGGCCTGGGGCCGAGACCGGGTCGGGCCTACCCGTCTGGTGATGAGACGCGGAGCGGCGATGGCCCCGCAACCCGCGGGCCTCGTGGACAGTGCCTGGCAGGGGGTGGGAACGGGGCCCCCTTGGTCGCACTATCTCAGCGCGGGGGGAAACAGGAGGGGGTTGCTGATGCTCGGGGTATAGAGGATCTTTATTATCCCTGGTGTGCGTCTCCACCTCGGCCAGGTCGCACTGCCGGCCTCCCTCGGGCGTGCAGCTCCTGGCACCGACGCGAGCACCCCCTCGTCCGACTCTCTTCAGCTTCTCCAGCCACTGCAGGCTTCGGGCTCCAGTCTTCCACACTCGTCCCCTCCGTTCCGACTCCTTCTCGTTCTCGTTTGCGACTCTCCTTTGCGACTCTCTCTTCGTTCTCCTTTTGCGACTCTCTTCTGACTGACGAACACCGTCCTTTTATCCCCCCGTAACTTCGCCTTTGACCTTTCACCTCGCTCCCCATTGGCCCGAGAAAAAGTGGGCGTGAAGGCTTTTTGATCCACAAATTTGCATATATCGATCGTTCTGGAGGCGGGGCCAAATCGCCCCTTGCTCACCGATTGGACGGCAAAAAGTGGGCGTGTGTCGTTTTTGATCCGTTTTTGAAGTACAAAATCCGTGATTTTGTACACGCTGTTCGACGCGCGTTCTGCATGAGTCCAACACCGGTACCCACAGTGGGGCAAGAACGGTGGCGATGCTACGGTTGTGAGGTGTGCGTGAAGGTCGTGGCGGTTGTGGTGAAGCGGTGGTTGTGGTCGGTGGTTGATGTTGTGGTTGTGATCATGGCGGTTGGTCCAAAATAAAGATAGTAAAAGAGAAACGGCTATCCTGAAGAGTCGCAGCACGTATAAATGACATGTATTCCCACTAGACAACGGGTTTGGGCCTAACTACACATGTACTTACCGAGATACCTCACCTAAGGGACCTGAATGGTGGTTTGCGAATCTGGTAACCACAACACTACCCCCTCCCCTTTTTACAGACTCGTCCCGAGTCGTCAAATTTTCGTGTGCCATCATGTGTAGTTTTCCCCTAGTACATTTTACCTACGGATCCCTGAGTGCGACATTCATGGTATTCGTGTCCCCAAAATAAATAACCTGAGGGCTGCGTAACTACCTAAACAAACTCACTCACACGGACGACTTAAATAAAATTGCCGGCGCTAAGACATACATGCCGGGGGCGCACTCATATTTACAGTACATCTTAACCTTAACTTACAAATTTTACACTAAACCATGGCCCAGGATCATTGAACTCTGCAAAAAGAAAGCAGTTAGCAGGGAGCCAGGCTGCCCACATGCAGTCTCTGGCTCAAAACAATGCAGGTGACAGGGAACGTGGCTGGCTGCTCACACGCAGTCCAAGGCCTTCCCTTTTGAACTGAACTCAGTGAACCACAACGGTGCTTGGGCTGCACAACGCAGTCTCCGTGCCAGCTCAAGTGGCACACGCAATGAACACAACGAATGGATGCATGAACGGTTTGAACTGAATGCAGTGAACGCAAACACGGTGCACGGGCTGCACAACGCAGTCTCCGTGCCAGCTCAAGTGGCACACGCAATGAACACAACGAATGGATGCATGAACGCAAACACGGTGCACGGGCCGCCACTGCAGGCCCGTGTTGTAACTGCCAACAGGGCAGTTCTTGCAGCTTGCAAACTGTTGCTTTTACGATCCTGGCGCACATGGCAATGAACAGGGGGGGGCAAAGCAAAAATTGAACGGGGCTGGTGAACGTGGGCAGTGGGCATGGCATGGCAAAGGTGAGCAGGCAAACACAGCCCGCAGAAGAAGGCTGCTGCAGGCAAACTCAGCCCACAGAACCAGGCCGTTGCAGGCAAACACAGCCGGCAGATGAACTGGCCGGCACAGGCCTTGAAGAAAAACAGCCACCAGATGAACTGGCCGGCACAGGCCTTGCAGCACAGCAGCTGCAGACGAAGTTGGCCGGCCTCCGCCTTGAAGCAAAACACGGCCAGCCGATGAAGTTGGCCAGCTCTTGCCGTTCAGTGGAGGTTGGTGGAGGGAGTGCGGTGGTGCTGGCCACTTGGAAGGCGGGCTCGGACCTACCTACCTGTCTCCCTCCCACCTATCGCCTTTGCCCGTCACTGTACATACCCACTCCCTTAATTTGTCAAACCCCAATTTAGCCCCAACTTATTTTTTTGTTGTTTTTATTTTTACTCCCCCACTATAAATCGTCCCCTAACCCCCTTTATCGTCTTTGTTCGGCTAACCTATCCCGTCACCTAGCCGACTCCCAACCCCTTCGTTCCCTTCCCGGAGGGGAACAAGGGAGAGCTAACGTCCTGTGCCGAGGCCCAACGAAGCCCCAGAATGGCCTCCCCAGAGTTCGGCGATCTTACCCAAAGTGGGTCCAGCGGCCCACAACGACAGCGAGGGGATGGATGGTGCGGAGGGGTACATCTCCTAATCTACCCTAACCATTTAACTGTTAAACTACCCCGGGGCTTTCAACAAGCACCTCTCGCTTAAACTATTGGTTCTAACAACCCAGATTCCCGTCGCCTGTGTTGGTGTCCTTACAATTTCGGGCCTCGCCCCCCAATTTTCTCTCCGTGCCCTCACACGGTCTCCTGGCTGGGACACGTGGCTCCCTTTGGCAGGCACGACCCTCTGCCGAATCTCCCGCTATGGCACCCCCGGGCACTACACTGCCTCCGAGCCTACCAGCTCCCTAACACCGGGGAGTGCCCCCCATGGCACCTCCCCTGAAACGCACACGTGGCAGGCCGGCCTCCCGGGCCCCTTTCCGAGGGTCACCCGTGCCCACAACACTGCCCACGCGGCTAATGGCGCCCCGGGCCCCCGCACCAAGCAGGCGCACCCGTGCCCACTACTCTATCCCGGCCCCCCATGGGCCCATGGCCTACCGCGGCCGACTAGCCTGGTGCCCGGGGTACCCACTCAGCGATACTCACCTTTCGCAGCCACGCTCCCAAGCCTGTCAACAGGGCTCCTGCACCCCTCCAAATGGGTCTCGAGCCTACTTTCCCACCAACAGCAAAACGACCTCCATTTTTCAATTTGACTAACCCAGCTAACTCACTTTACTCTGACCCCGGGGTCCCTTGGGCGGGAGTCACTCCTCCCCCCAATCACTCATCGCACCATGCATTCCCCATTCACTCCACTCACACAGACCCGCTGGCCTCACTCACTCAACAAGTACTCACCTCACAACTCACCAACTCTTCAACACACACGCCACTGAACTCTGCCATCCTTCTATCTGCATCCCCTAACTAACTCGTGCTCCCACGTCGTCCCTTAAACTACAGCACGTTCCTTTTAACACTACGTAGCTAAACTACGTCCCCTCTACACATTCACAAGTCTGTCACTGTCTCCAAATAAATCATTTTATTTCCCAACCTAAATCTCGCTACAATCCCTCTAACTAATCCATTCCACGGACTCCATGAGGACTTACCCCTGCCCCATGAAGTCGGTCTAACTAAGCTAACCCTTCCCCCTAACTAGTTTTCATCCTGTGCCCAGGTAAGGGGGTCTTTCACCCCTTGCCCAGGAATCCTTTGCACCCGAAAGTGAGGCTTGTTCTTTTTTTTTTTTTTTTTTCTACATGCGCAGCGCCAGCGCGGCAACTCAGAGCTCGCGCACTTTGCACCTGCCCGTGACGTCATGCAGCTGCACGTGTTCCTCGTCCCTCCTTGGACGGGACCATCCGGCAGAGATACCCCTCCTGCCGGATTCCAACCACACGTGCAGCCATGACGTCACCGTGCGCAAAAAAAAAAACACAAGCCCCACGTCTCGAGGGATTTCCCACGCGAACACATGTGCTCTGCCCGTTGGAGCTGAACACACACGATCGCGTGGAGAACCCGTCCGGTCCAAATCCATTTACCTGCCTAAACTTTGTCCGTCCGCGGGATCGGCAAATCCACCGCGTGCGTTTCCGGACCGGGACTTCACTCTCGCAAGCGAGCACGTGGTGGTCTCGTGCGTTGCACAGCACGAACCGCGTGCTCACTGCTGGGTGAACCCGGCACGGTCCTCGAAACAACTACAGCCGCTACTCGGCTTTCTCTCCTCTGTCGCCGTCGTCGTCTCCATTCCACCCACGCACACCTGCGTGTTACGACGCACACAGTCCACACCATCACATTCACACCGGGAGATGCGGCTGCGTGCTCCCGCATGCCAACCGACATCTCCCTCACATACCGCTCTCTCACACACACGGTCTCCCTTGCACACAGCGACCTTGCACACGGCCGTTCACTCACGCGTGCCTCACTACTCTCACACCGTGCCTCATCCACACACGGTTCCTCACCCACACACGCGGGGGCACTAACCCGCGGTGCCTCATCCACACTGGCCGTTTCACTCACACACACGGCCTCTTCCACACACGGTGCCTCATCCACACACGGCGTGCTGGGAAGCACGTACTCCGGCACCATCGCCACCACACCAATCACACACGGGGTCGCTTCCACACACGGGGACGCACTCACACCTTGCACCACACACACAGGGACAACCATACTGGGGATTCGTGTCCCCACAAGGGTCTCCGGGGCCTCTATACCCCCCAAGCTCTCCGTGCACCCGTCCACAGCACCCGTCCCCTCAACCTCGCAAAACACGACCGAACTCACCTGGTCGTGACTCGCCTTAAGGGGGCATACTCCCTCCCCTCGTTCCTGGAGGAGGCCATCCAGGTGCTCGCACCGGGTCCCTGCACGCTCCGCGAGCTCACCCCCCAATTTTCTCTCCGCTACCTCTGTGTGTGTGTGCGTCACTTACCCCGTCTTCCTCGTGTAGTCTCTCCTCTATGGTTCCCTTCCCGGCTACCGTCACTGCCAACTCTTCACCCTTTACCTCCCTTGTCTCAACTATTATTTCTGTTGTCGTCACCTCGTGTCTCGTCTCACACGTTTTGGTCTCCCCATTTAATTTTTCCCTTTCGGTCATCGTCACGACCCTCGCCCAACACGTTCCACGAATTATTTTTTCACCCGCCTCCACCGCGGGCCTGTCAGCCGTTGCACCCCCACCCAGCTCGTTTGCTCCCACACGTGGAGTCGCCATTCCCAGCTCCCTGGTCACGGCCTTCATGCCCGCCTGCAGGCATCGGCCCATGTTCTGCGTCTCACCCCGTAGTTCTTTCATTTCTTTTCTCATTTGCTGTGTATTCGCATCCATCGTCGTTTTCACTTCATTCATTTGCTTGTTCATGTCTTTCATTTCGTTTTTCATTTCATTTGTATTTGTATCCATCGTCGTTTTCACTTCATTCATTTGTTTGTTCATTGCCGCCAGCATGGCGCATAGCTGGGCCATGTTGGATGCACTCAGCTGAGCCGTTTCGGCAAGGGTTGGGGAAGGGTCTTGGTGGAGAGGGGGGGGGGAGGTGTCATACACCGCGGCCGCTGCCGCACCCACCTCGGGCCCTGGGTTCAGTTGGGCGAGTCCGTGTTCCTGCACAATCAACATTTCCTGCTCGGGGATTCCATCCTGGACCATGGACTCTACATTATTACACATATACATTTCTAATACCCCGGCTCCCGCTCGCCTTGAGACGCCATCTTGCTTCTCGTGAAGGGTTAATTTGCTCGCTCGTAATTTGGAGGGGATCGTGGGTCGCTTCTCTCACCCCTGGACCGATTCCCGTAAATTTAGCCGGAGACAGGAGAGCCCGTTTTCCTGTTCTCCGATACCAGTGCCGCGAGGAGGGCGATGAATTTGTATCGCACGACCTGACACCAGTGTTGCGGTCTTCGCGCCCGCCGGCGTGCGAACGGCCACGTAACTCGAATCGCGGCACGTCGCCCACCGGACGGACAATCCAGTCGTGACCCTCTCGGACTAACGCCGGGAACCAGTCACGGGTGGACCTTTCGGTCTCACCGCGATCGAGCCAATCAGCCCCCGCGTGGGATAGGGTTGCTCGCCAAATTCGAACTACCTAAGTACCCACGCGGAGGGTAGACCGGGCGATCGCACCTCGCCGCAGGTCGACTTCGGACACGGGCCACTTAAGCGACCCGTTCCGTACTATCAGAATAACCGAGCGGTGTTATCGTCGACCTCGACGGTTCGATTAATTATCGGGCGTATTCAGCCCACTACCAACCCTTTACGTGAAGCAAGATGGGGATTCAATGGAGGAAAAGACGAAGCGAAGCGGGAGAACAGTTCTACAATAAAGCACATTTATTCGCGACGAACGGAAAGCACACAAATACAATTCCACCAAATGCACACAAAAAAGAAAACACAATTCCATTTACACAAAAAGCAAACATAAAAGTGAAAACACAGTGCAGAGCTAATACCGACTACCGAGCACACGGCAACACTTATACAATTCTACTTCACAGACGGCGCCGACAACACATACCCAAAACCAAGGAAAAGAAATACCTCAAGAATGAGGCGGGCCTGGGGCCGAGACCGGGTCGGGCCTACCCGTCTGGTGATGAGACGCGGAGCGGCGATGGCCCCGCAACCCGCGGGCCTCGTGGACAGTGCCTGGCAGGGGGTGGGAACGGGGCCCCCTTGGTCGCACTATCTCAGCGCGGGGGGAAACAGGAGGGGGTTGCTGATGCTCGGGGTATAGAGGATCTTTATTATCCCTGGTGTGCGTCTCCACCTCGGCCAGGTCGCGCTGCCGGCCTCCCTCGGGCGTGCAGCTCCTGGCACCGACGCGAGCACCCCCTCGTCCGACTCTCTTCAGCTTCTCCAGCCACTGCAGGCTTCGGGCTCCAGTCTTCCACACTCGTCCCCTCCGTTCCGACTCCTTCTCGTTCTCGTTTGCGACTCTCCTTTGCGACTCTCTCTTCGTTCTCCTTTTGCGACTCTCTTCTGACTGACGAACACCGTCCTTTTATCCCCCCGTAACTTCGCCTTTGACCCCCTCCCTTTGACCTTTCACCTCGCTCCCCATTGGCCCGAGAAAAAGTGGGCGTGAAGGCTTTTTGATCCACAAATTTGCATATATCGATCGTTCTGGAGGCGGGGCCAAATCGCCCCTTGCTCACCGATTGGACGGCAAAAAGTGGGCGTGTGTCGTTTTTGATCCGTTTTTGAAGTACAAAATCCGTGATTTTGTACACGCTGTTCGACGCGCGTTCTGCATGAGTCCAACACCGGTACCCACAGCGGGGCAAGAACGGTGGCGATGCTACGGTTGTGAGGTGTGCGTGAAGGTCGTGGCGGTTGTGGTGAAGCGGTGGTTGTGGTCGGTGGTTGATGTTGTGGTTGTGATCATGGCGGTTGGTCCAAAATAAAGATAGTAAAAGAAAAACGGCTATCCTGAAGAGTCGCAGCACGTATAAATGACATGTATTCCCACTAGACAACGGGTTTGGGCCTAACTACACATGTACTTACCGAGATACCTCACCTAAGGGACCTGAATGGTGGTTTGCGAATCTGGTAACCACAACAATATATATGCCACGCATCAAAACTTTACCATCATACCCAATGAGCTTTGAGGTTTCCCTAAAATTTTATCAGGATTTCCCGCTCTTTTCAGTCAACAGTGTCGAGGATACTTCTGTCAACAGACTTCTGATTCCCGAGCTCGGCTTCTCGAATATTCTGGATAAGATGTCGTCTGTATCCCTCATAAAGCGGGAATTTTAAAAATAGGATAAAATATTCGGGCTTCCTGTTGTGCCCAGTGCCCCATAGAGTTCCATCCTACTCTACAAAGGTATGATTCAGGCGACAGTGTCCCATTCTTAACCGACAAAGAACTACCTGATCTCTCTGGGCAAGTCTGGGAAGCTTATCACATCCAGGTGCAGATTGTGACAGAATCTTCCCTTCGTGCCAGAAAACCACTGAAATTGCCATTTTGTTTTTCACAATTCGATCCTTGAATTGACGAATAATAATGTCTGATGGACACAAAATTATTTGGGTTACGTTATCAATTTTAAAGGCTTGCTTTGCCGCCTGAAATTACAGGCCTCATTCCCACCAATGCCCACGTGACCGGGATCCAGCACAGGTCTCCAAGTTGGAGAGGAAAATTTCTCGACAACCGTGAAATGAAAAATAAAAACAATTTTTATATCGATGGTCCTTTCGGTCCCCCCTTCAATGCAGCGCGCCTGTAATACGGTATTTCGAGAAAAAAAAGAAGGAGAAAAACGGCAATCACAACTTATACACCGCACAGATGGATTACAATTACGAGAGCATTAATTTCCATCGCACGTTTTAATCAATCCGAACAGGAAACCAGAAATCACGAGCACAGGTTCCAGTGATTCTTGTCATCGCACGGAAACCCAATCATTCACATGTTCCCGCGTTTTTATTCGGTTTATAATGAGGGAGAGGAGGTCCTGGTTCCTCGGTTCAAGGTTTTCTAGTAATCTGGTTTGTTCTCATCGGTTGAGAAATCCATGAACCAAGAGATGGGGAACGTCTCGGTATTGTTCTCCATTAATGGTCATCCTTTCGTTAACAAGTGTTTACAAGTGTGATTTGTGGATCAGAGTGTGAACTTGTGTTTCTAATCTTCTCCACAGGCCACGGTTCATGATTTCCCAGATTTTGATTCGGATAAAGATGCCAAAGCAATAAAGTTTGCCTGCAAGGGTCTTGGTGAGCATTGTTGGTGGAGAACCTTGAGGTCATGGAACTTCATTTGTCATCTAGAAATTGGGAACCGAGGAATAGGGTTTGTTTGGTTTTTTGTGTTTGTGTGTTTTTGGATGTTTTGAGATGCTTTTTGTGTTTTTCTGTTTTTTGGATGTTTTGAGATGCTTTTTGTGTTTTTGGATGTTTTGAGATGCTGTTTGTGTATAAAATTTGGATGTTTTGAGATGCTTTTTTGTGTTTTTCGATGTTTTGAGATGGTTTTTGTGTTTTTTCGATGTTTTGAGATGCTGTTTTGTTTATAAAATTTGGATGTTTTGAGATGCTTTTTTGTGTTTTTCGATGTTTTGAGATGGTTTTTGTGTTTTTTGGATGTTTTGAGATGCTCTTTTTGTATTTTTGGATGTTTTTTGAGATGCTGTTTGCTTTTGTAGGGACTGATGAAGATGAGATTTTGGGAATTTTGACCAAAAGGTCTTCATGGCAAAGGCAGGACATCAAGGAGGCGTTTAAATCGATGTTCGGCGAGGTGAGTTCTCCGATTTTATTTTTTATTTTTTATTTTTTTTTTGGTGATAATTTTGTTTGGGGTTAAGGGTTCACTCTATTCGTGGAAACCTTTTGGATGCCTCAGGTGCACTGGATGGAGTTCTTGACTTTTTGTGCTCAGGATCTGGAGAGTGTTCTCAAGAGTGAGCTCTCCGGTGATCTGGAGGAGGTTTTACTGGCTTTGCTGGACCGTCCCAGCGTGTTCGACGCGAAACAGCTTCGCTCGGCCATGAAGGGTCCAGGAACGGATACGGAGCTCCTCATCGAGATCTTGTGTACTCGCACGAACACTGTGAGTGATCGTTTTGTCTCTCCTACTGTTGAGTCTATGATTTGTGTCTGGATGACTCGTGTTCAGTCGTATCATTAACTAGGCATTTTAACCTGTCGTTTTTTGCTTACGGATATAATCAGAAGACAACATGTCTTGCTTCACAAACATTCTGCTCTATCCATGCTATAATTTGCTCCAGATCATCTTCCGTCTGGAAGTTGGCTAACATCACCTTCATTAACTGTTATTGCTGTTTAGATTTGGTCTGAGCAAAAATCACTCACTTTGCTGTGAAGCTCCGTGTTTGATGCTTTCATTTGAATCTCCACTTTTAAATAAGAAATGAAGCATTGAAAAAATTTCATATTCTCACTTGGATTTTAATCGGCTGTCACTGTGATGCACGTTATCAAGTTAAACTTGTGTGTTTTTACTGAACACCAGGTGGTGCTATATGATGCATGTGTGCATCGGTTTTTATTTATTTTTGTAACTTATGAAGCTGATTTTGTCTGGGTGGGTCATGAGCACCACCCATTCAGCAGGCCATGCCTTCCCCCCTCTGCAAACGTCACAAGCACCCCATTTTTGCGAGGCCGTGGCTTTTGCCTCCAGCCGTGCAGAAAATGTGGACGTTTTTATTTATTTATTTATTATGCTTTTGCTCCACATGGCTTGGATTGTTTAATGGCTTCATGTACATTTGTAGAATGAACAATGTGTCTTCTATCATTAAATAAAGGTAATGTTTTGAGGAAACAAAGGAACGTTTTCATTACAACTTAAGTTCATGCATGTTCTTGTTTGCATTTATTGTTAGTGGTCTTGTATGCACTGACCAATGAAGGTACATTTGATTATTATATTTTGCAGAGGAAAGAAAATTGTGGCCTTTAAAAAAAAAAAAAAAAAATGACATTTCAAAGTGAGGTTGAACTACTTGGTGTGTGCGCACTAATGCTGTTCTGCAGCCCCCATTATTCAAATAACAAACATGAAGCAATTTCTTGTAGTTCAAGTGGGTGTTACTCTTTTGGCATTAGTTTTTACCATATTTGTAATTTATGAAACTGCAATACAAGTAACTGATATGCCAAGTCTGTCTTGTCATTTTGGCTTTTGAGCAGAACCAGATATAGCTCGTGAATTTCTTTGATTTTTACAGGGTTCGCTGGTCAACAATGGTCATAACGATGGTTGACTTGGGGGAGGGGGTGTTATTTTATTAACGGTGTTTACTGCACAAGGCTTTGTCCTTACAAAAAAAAAAAAATTCAGTTTTCTGGCAGAGAAGTCAAAGTTTGCACATATGGAGATATTGGACTACTTTTTACCAAAACAACAGATTGGAAGTGATATTTCCCAAAGTAGTCTGGGTTCCCATGTCGTCTTGTTTTTTTTTTTTTTTTTTTTTTTTTTTTTCTCCTCACTCAGTAGGGCAATCGAGGAGGAAGTACCTCTTCCCCATGGATGCATATTTATTTTCCCCAAAGGGTTCAAACCTTGCTCGATACAGAGTGGATTCCCTAACCATTACACCAGTCTGGTTTGTTTTATTTGTTTACTCACAAATACCACCCATCGCTTTGCTGACTAACAGGGAGTGTGTGGAGGGATGGGAAACAGCAAGCAGTATGAGGTAAGAGGAAGGGAATACAGATGTGCAGTGGTGCATGCGTTGTGATTCATACTGTCATGAAAATTATTCTGCATATAATGGTGACTGGAAGCAAAGTAATGTCTGAAATCCATTTTCTACCAGTCGTACCATAAATACTGATGACGTAACCACCATAGAGATGCTTTGCTTTATGAACAACGCACATATATTGGTGCTTGGCCGATTGTTGGCAATTTTTCTGGAATCGGCAGATTGGAGTCTGTAATTACTGACTACAGTACATACTGTATATAACCCAAAAACCTTGAGAAGCTGTCACCTATGTTTTGGGGGAATTTTAATGAACAAATTGTAAATATTTCAAAAAGATGTGCTGCCAATCATGTGATGGGTGGGGAGAAATTTGCTCTAATTTAGGTCAGGTATGGGACCAGCGCATCACTTTCTGCCGGTACACCTGGAGCTTATGTCTGGCCCATCCCCCATCTTGAGATGCTGATCAACCTGATACAAGCATGAGGCACATGGTCAGCTCATTAGACTTCTCCAATCAAGGCTCCCTGACAATCTGGTGAGCAGGATCAATGTCAAGAAAACGAGCCACATGTCCATACAGCTCGAGCCGCCACTCTCGGACTATGCAGGTAATAACTTCCATTTGAGTCTCAGCAACTGCTCGTTGGGCACAAAGTCCGACCATCGATAGCCAAGGCTACTCCGAGATCTGATACCAGAGGAATTAAGTCTCCATGTCAGAGTCCAAGTCTCACATCTGTAGAGTAAGACTGGAAGCACCAATAACATTAACTCGGACTGTCATCATTCACAGGTTCCAACAGCACCACACCACATGGTCCAGGGAATCCATGCCCGACCTTGACGTCTATTGATCTCTGGCTCACAGCCAGCAGACATGAATTTTGTTGCCAAGGTAAGTGAATCTCTCCATGACTCCAAAATCCTCAACACAAACAGCATCCAAGATGTCAATGAAAGCCTGGATCTTCGTTTTGACCCAGGAAACCTGTAATCCCAGTGTCTCAGACTCCTCATTCAGCACCTTGAGGGCCCCCAAAAGGATATCCGGAGTCTCCAAAGATGACTGTATCTGTGAAATCAATGTCAGAGATCTTGACGTTACCAAATGATTCACTGCAGCTTGATCTCTGGCATCCTCTCCAGAATCCAGTAAACACCATTGATTTGATTAACTCCAGTTACAACTGGAAATAAGTCGGAGATTATCACCACATCTCACAGCATAATTCGGACATCAGATCAGTTTTTGTGGTACCCAAGGAAGACAATCCTCCAGAGGGCATCCCAATTCATTGAATCAAATGCTTTGCAGAGATCAATATAGGCTGCAAGTAGCACCTGCCAAAACTCTTGTCTGCATTTGGTGAGGACCCGAAGAGCAAGGATAGCTTAATTGTTGACCTCTGGTGTGAAGCCTGACCGCTCTGGGCACTGGTGCTCAAGGAGATGGTGGTGAACGTTGTCACGAATTTGAGCAAAAAAACCTTCCTGGCACCGAGCAGTCACCACAAGGTAGTTGCAGTCCTGGCAGTCAATCTTCCTAGAGGAACAACTGGGCCTCCTCTTTGAGTCAGTTGGGATGATGCCTGTGTTCCAGGCAGAGCACAGAACTGCTTGCAAGGGCATAAGTGCAGCATGGATGCCACAGATTCAAGGAGCTTTACCCCAATTTCAACCGGAATACCGCAGTCTGTTTCCACAGACGAAGGTGGATCCCAATTGAGTGGAGAGTCAACAATAGGGATGGTAACTCTTCTGACATGCAATTCAACAGCTGTTGGATCAGCCTGGTACTGCCACTCAAAGTGGGCCTTCACTTTGGACTTCTTTCGAGCCCACCACCCTCCGCTTGAACTGCAGTACACAGAGGGATGGACTTGGAGGAACCAAAGTGCAAATTCCCCTGTAAGCAGGATGAGAATCACTTGACTGCAGGTGATGCTCTACCCCCCCCCCCTCGGTTTCCTTGTGCATAGGCCTCCTTGTCCACCCTCAGCACATGTGCAGTTTTATGCCTCAACTCCCTGAACAGCTCAGCTTTGAAATTGTATCCAGTGTCCCTTGAGAGACAAAATTCTTCTTTGCCCTCCTGTGAGTTCCAAGACATCCAACAACATCAAGGATGGTGGTCTTGAAGTCACTCTCCAATTCTTCAGGATTCCACAAAGCATCCAAATTCCCTCTCAACCTGTTCGCAACCTCCTCAGCTACCCTCTCATCCTTGAGCTTGCCAACATCCAGGCTAGGTTGTTATGGTACCATTCGCCTGGATTTAAGCTGCGACTTCAGAGATCCTACAACAAGACTGGTATTGAGGAAATGAGCACTGGTAGACCCTGCAGTTCTGGATCATCCTCCAGTGACGAATGAGCGCATGGTCAATCTCCTTTGCCACACCTCCGACGTTGGAATACCAAGTCCAGCGATGAGCCTGTGGCACAAACCATGAACCAGCCACCTTTTAAGTCAAGGAACTTCATGCTATTCTCGTTCACTGTTCCAGACCCATGCTTAATTTAGAAAACTTGTTAATATGGCAAACTGCTCGGAAATCGGGTGTTGTAAAATATATTTTGCTTTGGAAACTCGGAGAAACCATATAACCTTTGTAAAGCACACCTGGTTCATCATGTACATCACAATCGGTACACGAACAGTAGGGCGCTCGTCAAGTGGCTTAAGCACTTTAAATGGTTGAACAGCTGATTTGGTAATGGCAAACTCGTAAACATTGGCGATTTCTTAACATTATCAGGTTTCACTCCAGATTTTGTATTATTTAATCTGACCCACCAAAGTCAAATTATATTTCCATTATATACTTTAATTATTCCGTGAGTAGATCGTGGAAAATAATAATAAAATGTAATAAATTAAAAATCGCATCGTATCAATGAAATCACTCCAAGTTCTAAATTTGTGAACTATAGTGCTTTGAAAAGGAATTTCTGTAGATCAGCATTCCATATCACTGAGGAAAATTGGTGGGGTTGTGGAAACAAACAAAAACAAAACATTTTAGCACTTTATATTAAAATTGTTAAACCCTCATAAACCCCCAATTATCACTTGTGCACTCCCTTGGAGTTCCCCGAGTATGCGTACATAGTTTGAGTTTATGGGGGAGACTCACACAAGCACCCTGACATTTATTATTTTAGATGTACTAAAATATGCAACTTTGCGTCGGTTTTTAAAATGTATACCTTTTTTTTTTTTTTTTTTTTTTTTGACCACGATGCATTTGGGCCTTACTTATCCAATTTCAACCAAACTGACAGAGCTAAAGGTTTCATGATTGAGTTTGTAGTGGCTTTATCCACCTCCCCAGGGTTTTTTCTGCTTTGAGTGAAATGCGTGTTGATTATAGATAATCGTGGCATTTATTCAAGGCCGCTTCTAATCACAAGTAACTAGAACAGTACTGAGTGCGTTCGTCTGTCGGGCTGTTTCTGGACCTGAACCCAAATCAAATACATTCTTCCATGTCACACCCAACCTGTCCAAGTTATTTATTTATTTATTTTTTTGTCTGAATCGATCCACAACTTATTGATATATATATATATATATATATATATATATATATATATATATATATATATATATATATATATATATATATATATATATATATATATATATATATATATATATATCTATCCTTCTGACGGTGACAAATCGCTTGAAAAAACAAAAATTCTAGCATCCAGGTCTTCACCAAAATCGAATCGATTCGCCCTCCTCGTCACACTCCCAACCTCCACAAAATTGTCCAGATCTGTCCAAGTTTTTGAGACATCCTGTTCATACGGGAGTGAAAACTACCTCTGGCCACCTTCAGTGGTGGAGGTAATAACCCTTGATAACATAGTGGTGTTGCAAAACTATTTATACTAATATCCCTCTTCCCCAAGGGGTTTCCCCTCCTTGAACAAATTCTGTACTAACATGTATGAATAGCTTTTTGTGCAGTACTCCCACTCGAAGTTAAAAAAAAAAAGAAGACCACAAACACTTATTACATTTTTATATGGCTGCTACTTCTGTTTAACACTGAAGGGGAGGAAACATGATGTCCTAATTGCATCCCCCACAGTCTAACAGACCTGAGCTGAGATCTACTGTAATCCATATACCTCAGAGGCTAGCATGACCCTTCCTGTCGCTCTCATAGGGAGTGGTTGTACTTGTCATTTAAATTGCTTTTGCAGTCGAGATGAAGTTAAAAAAATATATATTAAAAAAAAAAAAAAAAAAACTTACCAATTGATTTGGTACAATGTTCAACTTTGTACCAGACTGGAAAGAAAGTTCATGGTTTTTTTATTTTATTTATGTTTTGAACATCTTTGCCTTGTTTGGATGCTGCAGAAGTCTTAAAAAAAATATATGTATTTGAAAGTACTTTGTGAAGAATAGATTTAATCTTGTGTTGGGATTTGTGAATTGTATTCATACATTGCATAAAATAATTGTGCTGACAAAATTTAATTTTCTCGACTTGTTTGCAGGAAATCTATTATCTACGAAAAGCTTACCATGCTGGTAAGGAGATTCATTTCTGCCATATTGTAGTCTGTGCTTAAACCTCTCCCTACCCCCCCCCCCCCAATCCCTACTTTGTGATTGGTAGCCTTGTCTTTTGTTGGATGACTAAATTCACCAAAACTTGCATGCCCAATAACTTGAATTTGGAATTTGATTGTAGAGAAAGTTGCCATATGTAGTTTTTTAATTTTTGCATAATGGTGAAAACTTCAAACTGTTTTAACTTGACTGATTTGTGAAGGTTCCAGGGGAACTTCAACTTTGGATATCTTAAAAAAAAAAAATTCTCCAATGCATTAACTAAATTGTATTCATAGAATTATTACCCCACATTGTCTTGAAGGACTTGGTGTGAGAGCTCCTCTGGCAGTAGATTTGTAATTGAAAAGATTAAATTCAAATGGAAGACCGAACAGACAATGCAGAGCACGATACTTGCAAAATCCACCTCCTCTCCAAAGGTTACAATTGATACATGAAATTGTCTTTCATTAAGATTAAAATTGATCTTAAAGCTCAGGTCAATCGAATGAAAATTGATTTTAGAAGTTTGACCTTTGACCTTTTGACCTCAAATAGTTGGTTTCCCAATTTGGTTACACAATATGCAAATCGTGTTCAAATTTCAAGTCGATCGGATGAAAAATGACGTTTTTATAAATTTGACAGCAAAAGCAATAGGTTTCTCAGCTAAGATTACCTCTACAACTTGGTGAAATTTTGTGAAGGTCTGTTTTAAATTGTGACCTGTAGGCCATTGACAGACAGGATAACAAAATCTACAGACCAATATACTTGAAAAAATCTTTGATTTTGCAAGTATAAAATAGGTACTGCATTGGAATTGAGAGGAACCTGAACAAGCAATGATAAGTTATCAGGAGGTACCTGAATAAGACACAGGTTTCAGCTGCTGCTCCTGTCCCCTCAACCCCATCCAGGCACAGCCAAGTGAGCCTTGTTTAAAAAAAAAAAAAAATTCTGGCTGCCAGGCCATGTGTCTGATTAGGTTGAAATTTAAAACTTTTATTTCCCCGTCATGACAATTTTGAAGTTTCACATCAATTGATGCAGCAGTTTGAATTTTTTAAATTTTTTCTTCAATCCAATATGGCTGCTTAAACATGTGACCTATTAATATTCATAAACACCCTGGTATCCCTAAGCCTTGAATGTGAAGTTTCCCCTTTGTTCAGCTGTTCTGGGGAAGATTTTGAGATTTTTTTTTTGTGTGTAAATTTAATATGGTTGTCAAACCATGTGACATCTTCTTCTTCTCCTTTTGGCTGCTCCCTTTCGGGGTTGCCACAGCGGATCATCCGTATGATCCGCATAGTGATTTGGCACATGTTTTACGCCGGATGCCCTTCCTGATGCAACCCTGGTCACCTCTTACGACACACAGGGATATGGTACACCTATTTTAACCGGGGTGTACACCAGCCCAGTACACTGGTACTCATTTTTCTGACCTCAGAAGGATGACAGGCTGAGTCAACCCCCTGGTGTATTAATTCAGTGGCCCAACGGGGCTTGAACTCAGGACCTTTTGGATCCCAAGCCGCTGCCCTAACCACTGCGCCAACACCAAGCTAAACCATGTGACATCTGGTGCCATTATTAAAACAACCGACGAGTAGTCTCACCTATGGTGGAAATTTCGTTTTGATCCGATGAGCGTTTCCAGAGAAAAATGCCAAAATGCAGATGCATGGACGGGACTGATTGCTTAACCTTGCTTTTTGCTTTGTGACAGTTGAACAGTTTGTCACACCCAATTGTGGATGAAATATTGCAATATCCATTTATTTATTTGTTTGTTTTTAAAGATGAAGTTGAAATTGCTTGCAAATCGAATTTGTTTTTTCTGCAGTGTTTGACCGTCATTTGGAGGAAGACCTTCGCAGTGAAACTAGCGGAGATCTTGAGAAGCTTTTTGTTGCTTTGGTGCAGGTTTGCATCTCTTTCTCATCTTCATTACCAATTTGTATAGCAGCCAAATGCCTTTTTAATTAAATTCTACAATTTTGTTTGCATTCCATGGTCAAAATGGGATTGTCGGAAAGATGGATGCAGGGGACTGCATTATATATATATATATATATATATATATATATATATATATATATATATATATATATATATATATATATATATATATATATATATATATATATATATATATATTTTTTATTCTTTAAGGTACAGCATCTGAAATCTATTGTGGTATACATTTGGGTGTAGTAGAGGTTGAACTTTCATGTGCATCATGCTTTCAACACGTTGATCGATGGCTCTTTGGTAGGGTAACCGTGACACTGGTTTTATTACTGACCCCGATCGTGCTGAAGAAGATGCAAAGAATCTCTACGATGTGAGTTGATGGTTGTAAATGGATTGAATGAATATGCAGTGATTGGGGTGTTTGGTCCATGCACAAAGTTGGGTTAATCTTGCATGATCTTAACTGTGGTATTGAATATGCAAAGCAAGCCTTGACATGTGACACTGGCCCCTTTAATGAAAATTTGGCTACATTTGAACCCTGTCTCTGGAGTTGGGTTGCAACTAGTAACATATTAAATTTCAAGTTTGAGTATTCTCACCTTAGGCTGGTGAGGGTATTTGGGGAACTGAAGAGTTTGTCTTCACTGAGGTATTGGCCAGGCGCAACAACAAACAGCTGTGCGAAACTTTCAAGGCTTATGAAAGGGTGAGTCGTGAGATGTTTAAAACTTTTACTGTCTTTGTACAAGCTGTTAGGTTGAGATTGTCTTTAATGTTTAGTGTTACTAAGTGATTTTAACTGTTTTACTAGATGCATGGCTCTACAATAGAGGACGTCATAAAGAGTGAAACTTCAGGACATCTTCGTGTTGCTTATATGACTATTGGTGAGGCACTTATTATTATTATTATTATTATTATTAATCTGCTAAAGAAAAAAGATTAAATTGTCTGGGGTAGTCGGGGTTACTCCCAGCACCCATGACGTACCCCTTACCAATCTTCTCTCCCAATGTATTTATTGTTGAACAATACTTCTCTCAACATGAGGTATATGGATTCGATGGAATTCCTCACATATTGAATGAATTTGCAGCTGTGCTTGCTTGTTTATTTTGCTTCTGTTTAAAAAAAAATATATAAAAACAACAAAGGCTTTTCCTCTTTCCTGGAAATGTGCATTAGGACAGCCTATTTTTTTTTTTTTTTTTTTTTTTTTTTTTTTGTATACCTTGGTCGAGGCTCGTATGAGAGCTAACACACAACTCACAGCAAGGAGGCATGAGACAAGAGGGGCGGGAGTGGAAGGGACAAAACATTGGGGAACAGACACAGGTGAACTGTGGAAGGGAGAGGGATGGGGATGGGACGGGGAACATGGCGAGGGGAAGATGGACATTAAAGGGACTTTCAGGAAGGAAAGCAGGAGAATTGAAGGAAGTGGGCTTGGGTGGATTATCGGGGGTAGAAAAGATCGAGGATTTGGATGGGGGAAGATAAGAGGTGGTGGTGAACAGCTGTTTTGAAAGCCTGAAGGGAAGAATGGGAAAGAATAGAGTGAGGAAGTTTATTCCAAAGGCGGGAAAAAAGAGGAATGAAAGAGTGAAGATGAGCAGTGATTCGTGATTTTGGTAGTTTTACCAGAAGGGGGTTGTTGGCGGACCTTGAGCGCCCTGTGGAAATGTGGTTGGGACAAATCGCAGAGAGAGCAGGGGGGCAAGGCTGGAGAGGAGTCGGTAGAAGACAGAAAGACCACCGACCAACCTGCGGTGATTGAGTGAGAGGCCCAAAGACTCAGCTTCATTGCGGGAGATGCCAATGATCTTAAAGCCCTGGTTTCGACAGCGTGAAGTCGAGAAAGGTGGGAGGCAGGAGCACCAGCCCAGAGGGGAGAGCAGTACTCCATCAGGCTACGGACAAAAGCTTTGTAAGTGGTCAGGAGCTCAAGAGGGCCGAGGAAGGACTTTGCACGACGGAGGATTCCCATTCGGCGACTGGCTTTTGAGGCAAGGTTGGAAATGTGACTTTCCAGGAAAGGTCATGGCAGATAGTGAGACCCAGAAGCTTGAAAGAAAAGACTTCTTCCAGAGGATTGTTGAGAAAGTGGATGGGGGGTTTTGTAAACGGTCCTTTCGAAGAGACATAGTGAGAGTGTGAGATTTGTCTGGATTGAAAAGACATGTTCCACGTGTTGGACCAGTTTGTGATTTTATCCAGATCTGCAGTGAGCGAAGAAGCTGCTGCTTGCCGGTCTGAGGGATGACAGATGGTACGGCAGAGGGTTGAGTCATCGGCAAAGAGAAATAGAGGATTTTCCAGAGAGTCCGAGAGATCATTGATGACAACCAGAAAAGAACAGGGCCCAGAACGCTACCTTGAGGAACTCCAGCCTGCACAGGAAGAGGGGATGAAAGAACTCCATTTAGGGCCACACGTTGACTGCGACAGGAGAGGAAGTCTGCGAGCCATGAGTGGAGATGGCCTTGAATACCATGGGCAGAGAGTTTGGTGAGTAGGGCAGGGTGCCAGACTGTGTCAAAAGCACGTGATATGTCCAGGGATACGGCTCGGATTTCCTGTCTGGCATTGGAGGACCTCCATCCATTGATGGGAGAGCAGTAGCAGCATATCTAGGGTAGAGTGACCTGGTCTGAAACCAAATTGATGATTGGAAATCAAGCCATTGGAGAAGAGGAAGGATTTCATGTCTGAAGCGATGATGGATTCCATAACCTTGCTGATGATTGGGAGAAGGCTGATTGGTCTATAGTTACAGGGATCTGTTTTTGCACCTTTTTATGCAGGGCAGTGATGTTAGCAGATTTCCAAGCAGATGGCAGATGACCTTGGGAAAATGAGAGGGTGAATAGAACAGAGAGAGGGTGAGCAAGAGCAGAAGAGCAGGCTTTGAGGACACGTGGGCTGATGCCGTCTGGACCGGTTGCAGAATCTGACTCGAGGTTTGAAAGCAAGCTCTCCACCTTGTCAGGAGAAAAGGATACAGAGTCCAGGGACAGTTGGGTGCGACTGGGTAAAGTGGGTAGAGATAGTGATGGGTTTGGGACACAAGATTTAGCTGCAAACACCGAGTTTAGACATTCAGCTTTATCACGTGTGGAATCAGCAGTGCGGCCATTTGAGGTAAGGGAGGGGATGGAGGGGGAACATACACCAGAAACAGATTTGATTAAACGCCACCAGGATTTGAGGAGGGAGAGAGGTTTGAGAGTTCAGACTTGAGATGAGAAAGATGTTGTTTTCTGGCTCTCCTGAGGGTAGATACACACTTGTTCCGAGCTTTGTGGAAAGAACTGAGATTGCCCTCAGTTGGGTTTGCTTTCCATGAGGCAAAGGCAAGTTGTTTCAGGACAACTGCCTCGCCACAAGCTTCAGTAAACCAAGGGCGGGAGGAAGGGTAAGACAACTGAACACGAGGGGATAAATCTGTGCATGAGGGAGAGCAAGTTTCTTTGAAAGAATTCCCAGGATGAGTTGATGTTTGAGAAAGTAGTGATAGGAGACCAGTCTGTCAGTTTGATGGCTGCTCGAGACCCTGCCAGTCGGCTTGAGTGAAATGCCAGACTCGACGGCGGTGAGGTGGTTCTCTGATAACAGCCAGAGAGATGTCCACTTTAATAAGGACGTGGTCAGAAGAACCAATTGGAGCGAAGGAAGAGCAGCAGATATTGTCAGGGAAATTTGTCAAAATCAGATCCAGAAGAGATGGAGTACCATTGGTTGAGATCCGCGTCGGGAAGTTGACCGATTGAGTCAGTCCCAATGAGTCACAGAAAGCTTTTGCTGATGTCCCATGGCAGGTGAGAGAGGTACCCACACCTAGCCAACTGGCGTGATGACAATTGAAGTCGCCACATAAGAGGAAGAGAGAGTTTGGATGAGAAGATAGAAGATGGTCCATGTTTTTGGAGAGTGAGGTGTAGATGGAGTCATCACTGTTCGGTGGACGGTACAGTACACATATAAACATGAGATGGGAGTGGAGGGGAAGCCGAAGCCAGAGGTATTCCTGGGGGTGTGGGGGAGTGAGAGCAGTGCAGGGAGAGTGAGGAATAGAGTCTTTGATGAAGAGAGCAACACCTCCACCAGGACGAGGCTCAGGTCTGTCATACCGTAAGAGGGAGTAACCAGGGAGAGATACTTGGGAGTCAGACACGTCTTGGGAGAGGAAAGTTTCTGTTAGGCAGATAATGTCTGGTTTGTCAGTGGCAACCTGCATGGAAAGATCTGAAAGGTTTGAGCGAAGGCCCCGGATATTTGAGGTCCACACTTTTAATGAAGAGGTAGGGGAGGAGGCTTTGGTGCAGGAGGTGGAGGGGCGGGGGAGGGTCGGACGAGGGACGAGGGGGAGGTAAGGAGGGTTGCTGAAGGAGTGTGGGGTATTGCAGAATAGCGAGGGGAGGGGGCCGAATGAGGAGGAGAAAAGGCTCTGTGGTGCTGTGAGAGAGGGGGACAAGAGACAAGGAAGATGGCAGTTGAGGATTTGAGGAGGTGGAGTGAAGAGATGGAGGTGAGAGGGCAGTGGAGGAGGCAGGTTGGTGGATGAGAGGGGGGCAACTTAGAGAAGGAAGAGTGAGGGGGATGAAAGGTGGGAGAAAGGTGAGGGGGAATTTTTGAAAGAGGTGAGAGGGAGGCTTGGAGGGAGAAGAGTGGGATGGTTGCTTTGAGAGTGAGAGTGAGGGGTGAGGGGGGTGAGTTGGCACTGAAGTTGGAAAAAAAGAATGGTTGATGGAAAGCGAGCATCCATGGCAAACTGTGGTTTTTAAAAGTTTTAGGTCAGATATACGATTTAACACAATTCTTGATGGATGCAATGAAGGCGAATTCAGAGCATGGAGAGAAGAAGCGCTGTAATAGTTGGATTTTTTAGGCAAGGAATGAAGGAGAGGTCGAAATGAGAGCAGTCTGTTAAAATAGCAGAAGAGTAGTGCATTGTGAAACAGTAAAGAGTACCACATGTGTGAGAGAGGAAGATGAAGCATTATAAGATCGTTTTTGTTGTTAATATTAATGTATGAGAGAGTTCAACAGATTAGGTCATGGAAGTGTAAAAAAAAAAAAGAAATCGAGGAAGACGAGGAGGAAGTTAAGAGGAAGAAGTAGCAGAATCGGGAGAAGGTTGTTGTTGTTGTTGGGGTTTTTTTTTTTTTTTTTTTTTTGAGATAAGAAAGAGATTAGTTGGGAGAATGGGGATATTTGGAAAGTGGGGAGGATGAAAATTGAAGGTAATGGGGAGGATAGAAATTGAAGGTAATGGGGAGAAAAAACAAACAAACAAAAAACCGCTCGAACACCAAGTGGAACCGGTAGGCCTCAAGCCTAGGACTAGGCCTCAAACACCAGGTGAGAACGTCGACATAAATACTCACAAAATAGCACGATTTTTGAAACAAAACCGAACTAGGAACACACATTAACATGTAGGTGAGAAAATTAAACAGTTAAAACGGGACAAATAACAACCGGAACTTAACTTTGAGAATGTCAGCAGGGAGCCCCGAAGGAGACCTCTTGCCGCTCAAAACCGGAACCGGAAGTCCAATTCCAAAGGGTGATTGTTCAAACCCTTCTACCCTAACTACCATCCTATTGCACTGACTTCCATTTCCAAAGTCTGAATATCTTCTCAATTCATTCACTCCAGCATCTTGAATCTGTCTTCTCTGACCCTCAGCAAGGTACTCACAAGGTGAGATCTGTTGGTGATATCCTTCCCAATATTCCATATGTCTGGTCTTCTCTGAGACTTTGGGGAATCCTTTGTTTTAGCCCTTTATCTCAAGCTTTTGACTGTGTGGCACTGGGGTCTTATCTACAAGCTCTCATGGCATGCTTTCTCTGGTCAACCAGACTTTTCCAGATGGTCCTTTTGGAGAGACAAAGTGAGGTTGTAAGATTTGTCAGGACAAAGCTTCACCTCTGCAATAGATATGCTCATTTGTCATGATCATATCTATTCCAGATCAGCAGTGGAATTGGGGACTACAAAAAAGAAGAGGGTTTTCCAGAGCATCAAAGGTCATTTATATAGGTAAGAACAAGACTGCCTAATCCTGCCTTGGGAACTCAACCTCCACTGTGAGGACAGAGGGTCCCATTGATGGCCACATGTTGAATCCAGGAATGAAGATTGCCTTTAATTCCACAAACTGCTTTGCAAGCAAAGCAGGATTTCAGGCTGTCAAATGCCTGAGATGTCCAAGGAGACTGTCCTGACCTTGAGATTCATGGCCTCCAATATTGCTGATGGCAGCATAAAAGTAGGATGTAATCCAAACTGATGGTCAGAGACCAGCCTGGTGGAAAACAGGATACTTGATATCAGCAACAATGATTACATCTATGACTTTGCTTGTAATTTGAAATAAGCTCACTGGTCTGCAGTTTAGATCTGTTTTTTGTTCCTTTGTGGACAGGAGTGATCGTTTCTGAATGGTTGGTGATTAGTTGACCAAAGGAGCCTGAGTGTGGTAGAGGAAGGGAGAATCGGGAATGCCAGAGCAGGATTTGAGGACTTGGGCACTGCCATCATTACCGAAGCAGGGTTGAGGTTGGAGAGCATTTCTCTACCTTCCGATGAGGATATTCTAGTACAAGAATGGGAAAAAGTGGAATGGGTTGTTTACACAAGGTTTGGACAGTCGACCTTATCTTGGGGAGTGTTCAGTAATGTTGATTGTTGATGGAGGGGTGCATACACCAGACTTGCATGACAAGGTGCTGTTATGATTTGGAGAGTTAAGCCTTGATATTTACTCGCTGGTTTATTCTAGAATGCATAAAGATTGATAAACTTGTTACGATCCTTGTGGAAGAAACTAAAGTTACCCTCATTCAAGTTAACTTTCCATGTTGAAAGCAAGCCGCTTGATCGCAACTGCCCCAAGGATTCAGATTTCCAGGGAACAATGATTGATAGGATAGCCATTCGTAAGATGGGTTAAACTGGTTCATATGAGAAAGTATGCATTTATGAAGATTTTTTTCACGATTATCAAAGGTTTTAACAATCCTCCGCTCCACTGCAGTGCACTGTGCCAAGGACTGCCAGGGATACTTTGCCAAACGAATCTACCACAGCATGAAAGGTGCAGGCACCGATGATTCGACCTTGATCCGGTGCATCGTCAGCCGCTGTGAAGTGAGTTATTTAATGGGGGGAGGGGGGGATTGGGTTACCTGGCTTGCACAACAATATCAATTGGTGTAAATGCTACCATTCAGGGTTTTGGTTCTGGAAGGAATACTAAAATTTGGCAAATAGTATGCACAGATTATCTTAAAAGTTGAATTTTGTATTTTCTTGCATGTCTTGAGTCTTCAATTATGCTGGCAATTTTTCTCTGGATAAAAATATTACGAAGGTTGACTTTAGCCTGCTCCTGTTTTCAGATTGATCTGGGAACAATACGAGACCGCTTCAATGAACTCTATGAATCTCCCTTGGCAAAGTGGATTGAAGATGATTGTTCTGGTTATTATAAGAAAGTTTTGTTGAATCTCATCTTGTAAATTACTTTTTGTTTTCTGAGTTTTCTCAGGAAATCTGTTGTGTGCACCTTGTCAGTTTTGATCATTTCCTTGCATCAGCTGTAATCATTGAAAATAAATGTGCTTTGGCAAACATCGGTCTTAAAACTGTCCATTGCATTAGTCAAGAGGAGGAGCAACAGCTGTTCAATGTTTAGTTGAAAGGGATGGATTCGAGTTATTTTATGCAAGCCTTGGGTTTCTGCTTCTATTCTGATTTTTATTTACTTATTTAAAAAGTAGAACTGCAATCGGTCAAGCGCATACTTCTGCCAGGCTGAACAGTTTACATTTTGTCCCACTGATTGGGTCTTGATCCAGACCTTAACCAAAATCGAATTGGCTTCGTCACTTAACTCATCCATCTTTCTGAAGTTTAGTTTTGGGCCACCTCTCGATGGTGAAGAATTGCTCAAGTTAAATCCACTAAAATCTTCCTGGGCATGCCTCAAGTTTTCAACTTGCACTGTGCAGTGGTTTGGGAGTGCTTACAAGAAACCAGAGGTGGTTACCGTGCATATAATGGGGTGGTCCATACGTCTAAATCCCTAAGAACATGTGCATGGACTTCAATTGCCAAAATTATTTGCACATTGTGGGGAAGCCTGTCCATGTCTTGCATTCAAGTAAGGTTATGACAGTAAATTGTGTGTTGCCATGGTTACAGCAATAGTTCACCACTCGTGGACACCTTGGGATCTTTACCATCCACCAACTTATGCTGGCAGATGGCTCACCCAGTTTAAGGCCCATCTGAAGGTGACAAACTATCATCCTGTCTGAAGCAGGGTTGAGAGCTGGGCCAAGTTTCAAACCCAGGCTCGACAGCTTTGAGGTGAGTGTATGTATCTGTCCACCAGCCTTCCAGCCCTGGTTTATGCAGGAACAATTATTATTTAAAAAAAAAAATGCATCGGGCTATTGATACATTCACCACCCTGCCAGTTCAAAATATTTTTGGAATAATGAACAAAAGCTGAAGTCCACTTGCTTACCACAACTGCTTAAATATGCTTGCTTATTTTTATATTGAAGGCTACAGGCACTGACTAAGTAGTCCTCATCAAAGCCAAGCCTTAAATTAAAACTGCATGACGAGAATAGTCCAAGAGCTTTTTGAAAAGGGGAAGGTCAAAAGTGTTTGGGAAAACATGAGAAGGTAAAGAGTTCCAGAGTTTGGCAGTGGAGGGAAAGAAAGAAAAAAAAAAAATTGTATCGGCCTACCCTTGAATTGCCAATGGCAACACAATCATGTGATGTAGTGGCTTGTCGAGTATTCATTGGTCTCGCTAATGGTGGAGATACATAAGCAGCAAGTTCTTGTGACCAGAAACCAAAGTAATATCTAGAAAAGAGAGAGCCTACTATGCGGTGTAATTTGAGCAGCTCAAGTTTTGAGGTCACTGGTGGAGTTGACAAGTCAAATAACTGGATTCAATTCTGTCCAGTAAGTATGTGAGAGCTGTACTCTATAGAAGGACCAATCAATCCTTTTATATAGTTGGAGCAACTGTTCAGAAGAGAAGGATCTTTGACATCTGAACAGGACTCCTAATTTGAATTACCACTTCCATTTATAAATGCCTATAGAACAAGGTAGTGACAATCTTTAGAAATTGTAATTTTGCAAATTCAAGTGAAGTATGCTATGGTAAACAATTATTTGTATTGTAATTACACAAATTTGTAATGTCTAATTTGTATAAAAAAAAAAAAAAAATTGTCCAATGCAATTTGCATACAAACTCTAACCTTAAATTAAGATTTAAAAACATCAGTGTCAAGGTGAAAAATATATCCAATTTGATGAGGGAAACATTTTTAGATGCCAAGCAGATGCTCGTCCTGTGTCGAGTTGTCTAAAAAGCAATGAAAATGTTAGTTTTGTCCTTTGAACAGTTTGATTGCCAGTCAACTAAAAACATCAGGGTAATGTGCAGGCAGGACTTTATTCCACTAAAGATGCCATTATGTGGGAAATGTTAAGCTGGTTGTCCCATATGCTACCAATTTTGTGGGATCCTCCAAAAAGTATCGACCACTGTGCTAGTACCCTAAATTAATGTGGGGCATTGCATCAGTGGTATACCCCCATCCTCATGTATTAAACAAGAGAATTGCTTTGCAATACATCATTTACTGATGTGATTTAAGTCCAAAAAGGTCATAACTGAAAAATTCAGGAAATGTCCTGAGACTCAAACTTGTTCTGTAACTTTGATAATAAAGCCAGGTACTGCATTTAAATTAAATATGGGAAAAAGTCAAACCCAAAGGTCACATAGCAAACCTATCGGACACTGCGGTGAAGGCGGTAGGGGACTAAGCAATTCTCTGTTTCTACATCTGAAAATCGGAGGTGGGGGAAGAAAAAAAAATGGCTGGCCTGATCACCAAATTTTTCCTGTGTTGTGGTGGTCGTACCAAGGGTCAGGTCATGGATACAACCATCTCCCCCACTTTTGTAATCGGCGGGATGGAAGATGACCTGGCAATGCTCCCAAAGTTTCTTGTTCCCCAAATATGCATCCAGCAGTCGGGAGTTGCACAGACAATAATCGTAATCAATGGGCTTCCTGAGCAAGGATTGTTGGATGTGAATTTGTTGACGCCGGTAATTCAACCTTTTCACCAATGACATGATGGTATCTTTGGTCAGCAGGCTGGTGTGATGGTCTCGAGGTATGCACAGTCAACTTTGAGCTGTCTCACTTGACTTTGATTCTCGACCCAGCTATAAACTATCCTGGTGTTTTGCATCCATGGCAATTTATGTGGCATCCTTTGAAGACGTTAAACTGGGCAACCCATCTGCTGGCATGAGTTGGTGGATGTTGAAGATCCTATGGTGTCCTTCGTAAAGAGTCAGTGAGCTATGGTCAAGATTCAAGCTTGACAGCTGAGCAATAAAGTTGGAATTTTTTTTCCTGATTCCCTGTTACCATTGGTTTTATAATTGGTTGAAAAATTCCTCAACTGATTAAGATTATTAAACTTGTTGGTAAATAAATATAAAAAAACCAGACTTGTCTTGTGCAATCGGGTTATAATGCTGGATGGGTCACCACTCAGATGCAGCCAAATTAAATGGTGAGGAAAATTGTATTTTGTGTTGATCACATACAAGAGGGTCTGTTATACCTGTGATTATTTAAGGAAATGATGTAATAATTCAAAACAAGGCCTGTGCTTGAACATTGAACTTTACTTTGGGAATTTTCAGTCTATTTCAGGTTTGGACATGTACCAAACGAAGATGAGAGTTCTGAAGCTCTTGAAACATGTTCAAGTAAAGTACTCACTGTGCTTGCCAAGACCAGTTCATGTAATTCATCCATATATGAAAATGAGTCTTATGTCCAGAATTTTAATTACCTTTGATACCAAAGGTGGACGGAGGTTGTGCATTCACCTGTTTGTTTGCAAGCAGGATATCTCGAGTTATGGATGGATTCAGATGAAAGTTGGTGGTGAGGTTGGGTGTGTGATGGACAAAATGATTAGATTTTGGTAAAGATCTGGATCCAGATACTAGAATTTAAGAGATTGGGCCTAAAATGATATTTCAAAAAGTTGTGGATGGGTTGCAACAAAAGTTGGTTGGTAAGTTGTTGGGTAGGTGACAATAACAAGCTGATTCGATTTTGGTTCAGGTCCAGATGCAGATCCGGCCTCTCTGTATACAAAACAAACTTCAGCCTCGTCGAGGTATGTGCCGTTCGAGTTATCCTCGCCAGAGGAAAGCATATTGCATTTGGCTCTTTCTTTGTTTGGCTGCACAGAATGTGTTGTTTCTCTGCTACTGCTTTTCAGATTGAGACGAGATTTTCACCATCTGAGCGACTACTCTTGTAGATTGTTTTTGTGATACTTGTGGTGTGGGAGTTATGATGGAAAACTTGACCTCTGTATCTTAAACCACACCAAGGAAAAAAAATTAACTTGACACGTGGCAAGTACTGCACATGGGGAATAATTATGGTTTTTATGATGTCATCGGTGCCTTTGTTATGACATCAGTGCATACATGGAATGCTACATCTGATCAATGTAAAATATTTGTGTCATCTTGGAAAAAATTGGTCCACAAAGTCATTGGTCATGTTGTTAGCCATATTGTTGTTTTTGTTTTGAAATCTCCAAAACCGTTGAACAGATTGAGGTGAAACTTTACAGATATGACCACCTATCCATGAGGAACAACGTTCACACCTATGATATCGGTCTCATTATTTGGCAGCCATATTGGATTTACCCTGAAACCGACAATGATCTTCTCCAGAATGGCTGGACACAGCAAGGGGAAACTTCACACACATTTCTCAACGTCTTGGGGATACCAAGGTGCTCACAAATAATTTGTAGGTCGGATTGGATTGGTCTGCCAGCCAAATTGGATTTAAAAAAAAAAAACTTTCTCTCGAAATGTTTCATAAATTTCAACGTGATTGGACACATGGTCTGGCAGCCAGAAATATTTAATATTTAGATGTTTTTTATTTTTATTTTATTTAAAACAAGGCTCACTTGGCTGCACCTGAAACCCAAATCCTATCCATGTCACTCCTGATAAATTCGTTTTTGCTTGTTTTGGTTCCTTCTTATGAATCCAATGCAGTACCAATTTTATTACTTGCAAAATCGAAGATTTTTCAAGTGTTGAATATTGGTCAGTCGACTTTGTTATTTCGTGTGTTTGTCATTCACCTACAGGTCAATTTTAAATCGATCTTCACCATATGGTAAAGTGTCATAAGAAGCCTATTTGACGTCAACATCGTCCAAAGGTCAACAAATGCAAACCTTCTAAAATCTTCAATTTTCATCGGATTGACGAGAAATTTGAGTAGGATTCATATCAACTTACTAAATTCAACCAATTATTTTATTTTTCAGGTCAACAACCATGGTATTTCTAAAATCCTCAATTTCCATCTGATTGACTTAATCTGAAGAGGATTTATATTTCAGGTCACTGAATTCAACAAGCCAATTATTTTTGAGGTCAACATGGCCAAGGTCAACAACTAAGGTGGTATTTCTAAAATCCTCAATTTTCATCCGATTGATTTGAAGAGGAGTTGCATGTTTGGTCATTGAATTCAACCACCAATTATTTTTGAGGTCAAATTTGTTTTATGGATTTTGCAAGTATCGTACTCTGCACAACGTCTTGTTTGTCGACCGCTTACGGATCACAATGTGTTTTTTTTGCATACCAGGTCGAGGCTCGTGTCAGAGCTAATACACAAACATACAAGCCGGTAGGTGGACATGGGTAGTTGCCTACCCAATAGAACCTGACGTGATGGGCCTGTTCGATGGGGAATGACCTGAGGAGTAAGCACAATAAAATTCATGATTCTAGCTTCAAGGGTTAATGCTGCAGATTGTTTTTTCGTTAAAATACCCCAACATTTAGAGGTTTTTTCGGCCGTTGCTAGGCAACGGAGGGGTCCATAGCAACGGTTCTTTCTCACACATAACTAGGACATACCATGAACCTACCATACCAGTTTCATGTATATCTGACTCATAGTCTCTGAGATATAACAATACCGGGTGTAGTGGCATGCGCCTGTAATCCAGCTACTCTAATTGGGTTGGAGGATCCCTCGAGGATGGGAGCTCTGCACTGGGCCACGCTATGATAGCGTGTAGGGCATCCTGGAATCATGGTGAAACCCAATCCTTATCCCTGTGTCATCAGAGGCAACCAGGGTTGTGTCAGGAAGGGCATCTGGCATAAACCTGTGCCAAATCAGTATGTGGATCATAACGGATAATCCACTGTGGTGACCCCTAATGAGAGCAGCCGAAAGACGAACAACAAGTCTCTAAGGTATAACGAACTTCGTTTTTTTAGTTTTCGACCAGGGTTCATTCAAAGTCTATCTTCTCCGACAGTTTTCATAGGATCCGGCTGGAAATTTTTGACAATATGGCTGAATGTACTGCCCACAGTTGCTCATGGCCTGATTTTTGAAAAAAATAAATTTTTTATGATTTTTCAAATATTTCAAAGTCCATTTTCTCAGCAACAGTAGTGTCCATAGCAACGGTTCTCATTTGCACACAACTCGGTCATGGTATGAACCTACCAACCAAGTTTCATTAAAATCGCCATTGTATTAACTGAAATCGCCATTTTAAATACTGATAATAAGGGTATAACAAATCTCAAAAAAAAATTTTTTTTTTGACTACCCAATAAACAAGGCAGGAGATGAGGGGTGGGAGAGGGAAGCACAAAATAGTGAGGAACAAAGACAATAGGATTTTTGTAAAACGGAGAGGGATGGGGTAGGGTACACAAATGAGGTGAGCTTGCGGTGGATTAACGGGGGTAATAGAGATCAAGATTTTGGGTGGGGGAAGATATGAGATGGTCGTGAACAGCTGTTCTGAAGACCTGGAGGGAGGACTGAGATTGAAGAGAGTAGGAGTTTGTTCCAGAGGTGAGAAAAAAAAGAGGAATGTAAGAGTGAAGGTGAGCAGTGATTCTTGATTGTGGAAGTTTCACCAGGGGGGTTGGGGGTTGGTAGACCTGAGGAAATATAAGAGGTACAGAGCAAAGGGGGGAAAGGCCAGAGAGGAGATGGTAGAAGACAAAGACCAGAGCTGCCTCTGGTGAGAGTGAGAGACTCAGATTCAGCTTAATCGTGGGAGATACCGATGATCCTAAAAGTTGGTTTCCACAGCGTGAAGTCAACAAAGGTGTGAAGCAGAAGCACCACCCCAGAAGAGCGAGCAGTACTCCCTCAGATTGCAGATGAAAGCTTTTTATGTGGTCAGGAACAATTTACATCCTATTAACTTGAAAGTTGAACAGGATTTGCATATATAGTCCATCACTGAATTAGGAAAGTAACTTTGAGGTCAAAAGGTCAAACATCTAAAATCATGAATTTCAATCTGAAATAATCAATTTTCATCCAATTGACCTGAGCTTTGATTAAGATCATCAATTTTAACCTCAATGAAATGGACAATTACATGTATCCAAGGCAACGTTTGGATTTTACAAGTGTCGTTCTCTGCAAGACGTCTTTTTCTTGTTTAGTCTTGCATTTGATTTGATTTGAATTTATTTTAATCCCATTCTGAATTCAATTGAATAACAAAAAATGTCTGGGTCAGGGTCAAGTGTCTGATCAAAGCAGGACATCTTGGTACCTGGTCATCACTGCCAGCAGTTATAAAGTGGCAGTTCCAGTTATTAAATTCATAATACACCACTACACAAAACAAGTCCTGGTGAGGGTCTGAGATCTCTGATTGCTCTTTTTCTCATTTCAAATTGTCATGTTCACACCATTTGATCCTCTCAACCACCTCAATAGTACATGGGTGGGAAGGAAAAAAAAAAGTGTCAAATTACACATACTGGCAATTATGAAACAGTCGGTGCTTGCCTGCTAAGCAATTATATTTTAGTGGGTTAAGCTACACTACTTCAAACACATTGGTTTGTTCAAAAGTTTTGATAATGGTGAAGCTGAAAATGCTTGAATCAATTATAAAATAAAACACAGCATCTCCTGCATGAGCAACAGTAATCTAATTTAATTAACCACATTAAGGCAAGCTATGAAGAGAGCAGTAAAACATATGGGCAGGGGGTTTAAGTTGGGATTCAGACTGCAAAAACCAAAAATGTTTCACACTGGCATTTAGGGGAAGTGGAATGCACGACAGGTGGATGGAGAAAAATAAAGCAACACAGGAATAAATATCACCAATACATATTATAAAATTCTGTTAACAACAACAACAAAAAAGGTTAAGAGTATGGAAAAAGTTCCATAAATGAACACTCCAATGTGCAAAAATTTGCTTTTGTCAAACTGATAGCCGACAGTCAAAAGTGTGCACGTTTGTAAATTAAAAAAAAAAAGTGCTTGCTTTGTCCAATTTAGCTTGAAGTGTAAACGACCTGCAGGAAAAGTTGGCAAATTGATCAAGGGATTAAGACACAGACCTCAATCATTGTAAAAAATTACACAACAGAGAAAAGCAAGGTTTTTTTTTTTCCCGACAGTCAACATTCATCATAAAGAATCGCTAAACCAAACGCAAGACTCCAGGCTAAAAGGTATGGGCCAAAGTCGATGAGTCTAGAATCCTTGCTTACGTTCAAAAAATAATAATAATAAAAAAAGACTGCAACAATAATCAGACAGACAAGTTAAAAAGACACAAGAAAGATCAAAAGAACATACCACTTTGTAAGATAGTGATAAGTATAGACATGCTAAAACAACTTGTAAGTTGTTTCGATGCACATTCCATTGTAAAAAGTAAAATAAAATAAATAATTACAACTCTTCATACGATTTTTGACAGGAGGATAAAATATTCTCAACTTGTATACTTTACTGGCGAGAAAAAAGAAAAGAAAAAAAAAGTAAAGGTACGACAAATTAAGCAAACATCACCAGATTTTACACGATTCCGCATGTAAAGAGCCACGTCGAGTTCCATCGCCAATGTGTAACTATCTGTTTGTTGTGTTGGAGAAGTCGATATACAATCTTCCACTGGTCGTGACCCCATTGTTTTCTCTGCTCACGAATCACCAGGCTATCACAATGCTCCCACAGTTTGAGCTATTATTTGAGCAAGTTGTCCTCTGGCATTTCACAGCAGCAGGAAATCATCATCAAAAGCGGAAGAGATCGATGAAGTCTTGCGGTGATATGGGCACAGATGAACTTTCCGGATTGTTCGCCGAACAAGGATGGCCCAAATCCTGTCAGGAGGAGTAAGGTGAGGAGGGAAGAAACACGAGAACAAGTTGATGGGAATCATTAAGTCACTGAGCAAATTGCAAAGTACTCCTACCAACATCAGATTAAGGTTTCCTTGGCCACGAAGGTGCTGGTACAAACGTTTCACACTCGAGGTTAAAATGATTAAGGAAGCAATAGGGGAGCCATATTATCTCCAACCTTAATGATTTTGTTGAGAAATGTTTTGAGGGAATGTTTGTAATAACAATTCACTCAGCACTTTCAGTATTAAAAAAAATATTTTTTGAGTAAATCATCAAAATTGAGGGGCTTGACCTTAAAACTTACCAAAACAAAATCAAATTAAATGTTGGGTATAACAGTCCACACAAGTGTGGATAGAAGAAAGTAATATCAGGTTAATACCTCCAGCAAAACAACAACGCTGTAATCCTGGAGCGTGAGAAGCCATGGCAGCAATCTCATACAAATGTACAAAATGCAAATGAAGAAAGAGCCCAAAAAAGAAAACACAATAATTAAAGCTCTGGGACACATAGAGGTCAAACATACAGGAAAAGAGTAGTACATACATTGCCAGCCACCATAAGCACAGGTTAGGGTTGGAACTTTAGTCGAAACACATTTGATCTCAACGAGAACATTGTAATGCACTCCAGAAGTGCTCGCATAATCAAATTCAACTTGAAAGTACAAAGAATGTGCTGCACAATTGGAGATAAATATTAATAAATGGAGAAGAATAATTAATCCATCTATCCATCCATTGGGAGGGACCACACTCTGTACAGAACGTCGGTGTTGCCGCAGTCTCCTGGACTATTGGGCACAATCCTGGATGGGTTGTCATTCTGACGCACAACACTATAATGGCTCAATCATCCCAGCAAGCTGGTACTAATTTTGCTGATCTCGGAAGGATGACAGGTTGAGTCAACCCCACCTGCTATTAATTCAATGGATAAGCGGGATTTGAACTCAGGACCTTGGGATCCCAAGCCCACCACTCTAACCATTCAGCCAACACCAGGAATAACAACTAATGGATTTTGTTTAAGTTAAAAAGTACATCATTCAGAGATTTGAAAAACAACCACTGGGTTACCTTCATAATTTTGCCGATATAAAATTGGAGTTGGTAAGGGTATGGTGGGGGGGGGGATTGTCTCAGCAATTTCATACAAATGTACAAAATGCTCACATGTAACATGCAAACTAACTGGTTAATTAATTATTTGTAGTGCAGAGGCTGCTGCCCAGACAGAAACCACACTCGAAGAAAGTGTTCTTTGATCCAACAATCTCAAATGGACGTGACGTGAGCAGTATAACCTGGAGTCAAGAACTTCCAAGAAGACCAGACGACTTGCAAGGAATTTTGAGTTTAGCCGGAATACCAACGACAATTCACCTACTCCTCACAAGAGACACCATGGGATCTTCCATGTCCAACAATAAGCAGTGCTGGAAGTTTATAGCTGGGCCAAGGTTTAAACCAAGCTTGGTAAGTTGCATACCTCCAAGCTATCCTGCCTGCTCAGGAACAACACAATGATGGAAGTGTGTATATATGGCCACAAAGTGCGGAGCGCGCCGAAGCGCCCCCCCACCCAATCTCAAATGTACATGACGTGAGTCCCGTACACGTGCCGACCAAATCGTCGCCTCCAACAGGGTGGCTTCAGCCCGGCCACTCATGCCAAAAACAGAGATTTGTCATCAAGTACGGGACTCGTGTCACGTCTGTTTGAGATTGGGTGGGGGCGTTCGTCACGCTCCACACTTTTTGGCCTACATCTCCACCTGATGGCAATTGCCTTCTGTTTTTTGGTGTGCATTGGCAGGATCGATCGTCTGGGTGGCAGACTTTTGTTCAATGCAGATTATGCGGTTTTAGCGTGCGAGACATAATATGCAACTGATGTTCGCCATCACAGCCAGAGTGTGCTCACAGCATATATTACCCCCACCCCTTGTGTTTTACATTTTGAACAGGCTTGGCTGTATGTTAAAAAATTTGGATTGATAAGAAACTGTTAAATACTTATTGTAAAGATGAGGGGGTTAAAATGAGATTACGATTTGCATACATGGTACAAAATAAAACCCCAAAAACTGTCACAAATTAATTACGAGTCCGTTATACGACGCATTGGTTCAGTGTAATGTCAACACATGCCTACTTACAATTCAATATGGAACAAGCTGTTTATTATATATACAAATCTGTAACGTTTGTTGAGGAAAGATGTTAATTGTAAATGTGGAGTCGAGTAAAACACTGACGAGTATTAATATAATAGTTCGATTTTACAGTCCGTGTTCAGGGAAGTTCTCGCCATTTCCCAACAATCTTGCGGTCTCAAGCATTTTCTTGCTTTTTCCAATATAAAACCATTTCATATTTATTTACGAGTTGTTTCATCGAGGTAGGTTTCTTGCAGGAATGTTCGTGAACTGCTTGTCCAAATGGCAGAGCCGAGCCAGGAGAAGCAGAGCAGAGAGGAAGTCATCATATTTTGTTTCACTGTGTACAGTCCCGTTCTGGTGTGTTCATGTCGCTCTTTTGTTTTAACTTTCGAACCAGTTGTTTACCCACCCTATAGGTGGGTATAGAATGTGAAACTGAGGTGGAGTTGAACTTCTTTGCTGAAAGTAAATATTTTATAGCATGTTGGTCATAATTTTAATCTGTACAAATATGTTCAAGTGTTTGTGTGTTTGTACGTTATTTTTTCACGGCCGAACCGTAGCACCGAGAGACACCAAATTGTGGGTGTAAGAACTTCAGAACCAGGACAAGATTTACGCTACCCCCTCCGAAAAATCCCCCTCATCCCTCAATTAAATTACCCGTATTTATGTTTGTGTAGTTCTGAAAATCAGGGAAAATAAAACGGCTGGACCAATCTCCAAATTTTGCAAACATGCTGGAAGTACCCAGTCAGGTCATGGATACAAAAAGAAAAAGCCCACTCCCCCCTCCCCACAACATGTTACATGGGGGGGGGGGCAAAAATAAAACTACTTGGAAGTTGGGGCAGATGATGTGCATCAAATGTTGAAATGAAATCTTAAATGATATCGTTTGCGAGATTTTTTTTTTTCTGCGTTCCGTTGGTTTGTTACTTTTTCATGGCCAAAACCACCACCAGGAAAAGCTCACCCAGCCAGGTAGCGAAGGGAACCCACATCCCCTCGACCCCCCCCCCCACTCCACCCCTGGCCCAGGGTGGCCCCCTGCTAGTAAACTATATTCTAATATGTCCTTATTAGACATACTTGCATTGTGATACCCATACTAACATCTTACTGAGAAAGTGGAGCTTGGACTGTGCATCATTCGTTCGTTCGAAAGCAACACAAGGCTGAGGGGTCACATCATTGGATTGGCTGAGGGTGCGGCTGTGCTGTTGATGCAATGCCCTCTGCTGGTTCGCACAGGAATTTGGAATTTGTTCATGGTGCCAGTGATATCTCACCGACTCTTCGCAAAGGACACTGTGGGATTTTTAACGTCCACCAACAAATGATGGCAGACGAGACGCCCGTTTAACGTCCATCCGAGGGATGGCGCACACATACTGATGAACCACCCTGCCTACGAAATATCAGGATACAGTTTATAGCTGTGCAGGGAATCAAACCAGGCTAGACAGCTGAGGGCAGTGTGCGTACCTCTAAGCCATCCTATCAACCATGGACTGTGCATGAACATTTGCTTTAAATTTGCTCCTGCTCCATACCTTCTTGCTGAGAGGGACAGAGCTTTCTGTGCCCTCATGCTGAGGATAGGAGCAGAGTTTGCATCAAGCAAGCAAACTTGGACACACACACAATTCCTGTTGGATCAAAGAACCCTGGGTTTTGTGATACTTTCATTGATGTCCTCAGTTATAAATAGTTCCAGCTATACTGGACACACATTGTGTGTAACCTCTTGTCAAATAATATTCTATAATATTGGGTGAACAAGTCTACGCTCATAGATCTCAATATCCATATTCCTGACGATTACTGTAAAATAAACTCAAGTAACTCGAGTGATGACAGAATTTGTTAAGTTCGCTCAACATATTACGGTTTTCTGTAGTATTAATTATTTTCATAAATAGCATATTCAAAAAACATCTTGGCACATTTCAGTTCCAGTTAAAATTTGAGAAGTTGCATGGGAGTGACAAGGCAAACAAGATCTCACCTTCCAGAAGAGGATGCTACAATGTTGGCAGTAAAGGAGACTGTCGGGGTATTGCTCTTTTCGAGGATATCGTTTCTGCAGAGCAACATAAGTGTTCATCCAATCTGCCGCACCTGTCTCTCCAATGACTATGTGTTTTTGTACCTGTGATGGCATGCTCGATAATTAGAGAGTTTTATGCATTAATTGTTGACAGCTTTCCCATAAACCAGAACGACCCAAAACGGATTTGACAACAATCTTGCCAAATGGCTATGATGACAAAAAAAAAAAAAAAAAAAAAAAATCTAAGGATTAGAGTTCCTTTATTTTAACACATCTTAGAAAATTATGGCATAATGTTTTGAAACTTCACTTCAATAAAACCATGTTAATCATAAAATATATAATGTTACATTGTGCAGAGTTATGAACGTTACCCTTCCTACTGCTCTAAAAAAAAAATATATATATATATATATCTTGAATAAAAAACCTGTCTAGTAGGTTATATTGCCTAAAAAGGTAGAACATGTGCAACTCATGGATACACAAGTCAAGGACAGGTGATGAGATTTTATAAGATGGGAGGGCCACAGAACAACATCATCATCGTCATCATAATCATCATTCCCATGACAGAATGGCAACGAAAGCATCACCCGCCTCGGTGATCTACCCGTCGAGGACAATGATGGCTTGGTATAGGATTTGCTAGGACGGGAAGGCCACAAAACAACAGCAATCCATTAACGAACTGTCCACCCACCAGAATGTCATGATGTCATCCAGCATGGCAAACACTGAGAAAAGTCAACTTATGACTGAGATGAATGGAATAAATGGAGGAGATGTAGACTAATTTTGATGCCATAAGCAAAATCGTAAGACATTGTTAATTATACGACTTTCAAAACCGAGTGATGAAAGAGGAGAAAGGAAACAAAGAAGACACAAACCGACAGACACTGTCCTTTTCTTCATCTAGTTTTGAGCCTTGAAAATATATTACTTTTGTTGCATGCAAAATAATATATTTCATTTTTATTAACTGAATAATTTAACTGGGGAATTTGGAAATAATGAATACAACTGTAAAATTTCAAATAAATGTTTAAATGCGACATGCACTTCCCATCAATTTATATATTAAAACACTTGGATTTTTTGTCTGTCCGTCCATCCATCCTTCTGTCTGTCACGTTCCTTTTTTCTGGGACGTCATAACAGCCTTACATCTAAATGTGTCATTATGTCGACCGCCTGGCTCGGCCTCTACGAACGTGCATGTAATCTCAGTGCCCAGCACTCAACCCATCCCATCCCTTCGCTGAAGGCAGTTGAAAACCATAACCCAAACATTTGACTGACTATCTGACATCCGGAGACTACGGGCTGAACGCCAGATGTTGGGCATCGGGGTGACGCACTTAGCAAGGTTGCAGTGTAGTAAAATGGCATTATGTCTAGCACTATGCTAGGCCTTTACGGCGGTGTATTATTCATGACTCAATGAGAATTGCATTTTGTAACTTAAAAACAAACAATCAAACAAAACAATAAACATCTGATCACTGGGAACACAAAAGGAATTTGTTGTCATTTTGTTGTTGTTGTTGTCAAATCAGTGTGCATATTACTAAAATTAATGCTGGGTTGTGAGCAGCAAACAAAATGATTCTGGAATTATTCTTTTTGTTGCAAAAACTGACTGTCAACTAGAACGGGCACTCGGTAGAGCGCATACCTTCGCCGCCGCAACTTTTTTCCAGGCACATTTGAAAAACGTCATTTTAAAACGTCCATGACGTCACAACCGTCAGTCCGATTGACGTCAAATTTGGTGTGTAACCTCCTCGAAGGCAGTCCAACAAAATGGAATGATAAACACTGAAAAATTAAAAAGTTGAAAAATGACGTCATCTTTTGACGTCATTTTGACGCACTGCCGGGGAAGTCACGTCCAGTCGGGGACTACCATTCTGAAAGCTCGTAGTTCAATGAACGTTTTAATGTTGGTTTCATGTCAATATCTCTATTAGATCTGAAGCTATGCCTACAAGTATATTTTGACCTTGAGTGTGACCTTGACTACAGAGTTAATTGGCAAAACCTGTACATCAATAAACAGATATTTTGGTACTGATCCTAATGCCTGGATTTGGGAGACTTTGCTTTATAAATTATATAGATATTTGAATGCAAAATATCAGGACATTTTAGCCACAATTGAAAAACATCATGTTCAAACGTCAATGACGTCATAACGGTCAGTCCGATCGAAGTCAAATTTGGTGTGTGACGTCCTTAAGGTAAGTCCTCTAAAACGGTATGATCAAAACTGATGAGATCGAAAATTGAAACTTTACGTCATCTTGTGACGTCATTTAGACGCACTTCCGGCACTACATATCCGAAAGGTATCTCGTCATGGAACAACATGGCGGTGGTTGCATTATGAAGGAAGTTATGCTCAAAAGAGTGTTTTTGACCTTTTCATGACCTTGACCTTTGACCCGATCGCTCCCAAAATCTAATGAAATCGTCCGTGGATACTCACGAATCATCCCACCAAATTTCATGCAATTCGGTTTAATACTTTGAGTTATGAGAATAACAAACAAACACACATATTCACAAATAAATAAATACACAGCGACCAAAACATAACCTTTCACAGAATGCGAAGGTAATAAGCTTTCTGTACTGTAACATACATAAGCTACGTTGTTCAACTACCAGCAGTGAAGTGACAAATTAAATGCTCGTTTATATTAAACCGACGCGTCTGGAGTGACGCAGGAACCAGCTTTGTGGGAAAACTACATTTTTTTTGTATACATAGTCGAGGCTTGTGGAGGAGCTCGTATACTTAACGGATCAGGATGTTACAGACAAAAACAGGACACAAAGGGAACAGTAGAGACGCACACAAAAGGAGCGAGAGAGGGAGAGAGGGAGAGAGGGAGAGAGGGAGAGAGGGAGAGAGGGAGAGAGGGAGAGAGGGAGAGAGGGAGAGAGGGAGAGAGGGAGAGAGGGAGAGAGGGAGAGAGGGAGAGAGGGAGAGAGGGAGAGAGGGAGAGAGGGAGAGAGGGAGAGAGGGAGAGAGGGAGAGAGGGAGAGAGGGAGAGAGGGAGAGAGGGAGAGAGGGAGAGAGGGAGAGAGGGAGAGAGGGAGAGAGGGAGAGAGGGAGAGAGGGAGAGAGGGAGAGAGGGAGAGAGGGAGAGAGGGAGAGAGGGAGAGAGGGAGAGAGGGAGAGAGGGAGAGAGGGAGAGAGGGAGAGAGGGAGAGAGGGAGAGAGGGAGAGAGGGAGAGAGGGAGAGAGGGAGAGAGGGAGAGAGGGAGAGAGGGAGAGAGGGAGAGAGGGAGAGAGGGAGAGAGGGAGAGAGGGAGAGAGGGAGAGAGGGAGAGAGGGAGAGAGGGAGAGAGGGAGAGAGGGAGAGAGGGAGAGAGGGAGAGAGGGAGATAGTGAGAGAGGGAGAGAGGGAGAGAGGGAGAGAGGGAGAGATGGAGAGATGGAGAGATGGAGAGATGGAGAGATGGAGAGATGGAGAGATGGAGAGATGGAGAGATGGAGAGATGGAGAGATGGAGAGATGGAGAGATGGAGATGGAGATGGAGAGAGAGAGAGAGAGAGAGAGAGAGAGAGAGAGAGAGAGAGAGAGAGAGAGAGAGAGAGAGAGAGAGAGAGAGAGAGAGAGAGAGAGAGAGAGAGAGAGAGAGAGAGAGAGAGAGAGAGAGAGAGAGAGAGAGAGAGAGAGAGAGAGAGAGGACCAACAGCAGAGTTGAAGGCCAAGATGGAGGGTGACTTGGACTAACAATATGTTGGGAAGTTATGGAGGGCAGGAGAGGATGCATGGGGTGGACAAGAATGGACACAGAAGGAAACTCCAAGCAGGAAAAACTGGAAATTTGGAAAGAGGAGGAATTGAAGTGGGGAAGGGAGGGAGTTAACGAGGGTATAAAAGATCATGGCTTTGGATTGGGGATGATCTGACATGGTGGTGAACAGCTGTCTTGAAGAACTAGAGGGAAGAATGATATTGAATAGAATGTGAGTCACTTCTCTAGGTGGGGGAGGGAGAGGGGAAGAAAAAAAAAAAAAGAAAAGAGGAGCAAATGAGTGGAGGTGAGCAGTGATCAGGATTTAGGTAGTTTCACTACAAGGGGTTGATGGTGGTGGATCGTGTGAGTAAATGAGCTGCAGGAAAAGTTTTAGGGACTCCCAAAATAGTCTACTTACAAACTAAATGATACATCATGTAGCTTCAAAACGTCACAATGTGGTGGCAGCGTTTTGGATCATCGGCAAACAATACCATCATGTTTTTATGGCCATTGTTTATTGTCTGACACACAACACAAATTATACCAAAATTTGAGGAAGAAAATAAATAATATCTATATATATATATATATATATATATATATATATATATATATATATATATATATATATATATATATATATATATAAAAAATTGAATGTGTGTTTCTCTGTGACCTATGCACGCGAAAAGTACTGGACTGATCCTCACCAAACTTCACATGCTGACAGAACATGTACCCGGGAGTGTCCCGATGTAAAAGAATTGTACTTCCGACTTCCGGTTTCCGAATTATGACGTCATCACTTGATTTCGTAACGTTAATTTTTCAAGTTCAGCCGATTGACATGGGACCAACGCCATATACAATATATCTAACATATGATTTTAAGTTTTTGTTTGTCTGTTTGTTTGTTTGTTTGTCTGCACGCGCTAATCTGAAAGATTAAAGATAGGAGCTAACCACTGAAACAAAAAATGTCGGGATGGGCCCCGGGAAGGTTATAGGCTATGTGGCAAAGCCCCTCGGCCGGGGGTGGGGGGGGGAGGGGGTGTGTTTCCCTCTCACCAACCCCCTTAGCATCTGACTGCCATGGCCCAATCGGGAACCGATACTGTGCTCGTGTTAGACATACGTATAGAACATTAAATTCATTCAAAAAGAACCCGGGCAGCGCCGGGTGCATTCACCTCGTTTTATATAAGGAAGTCTGTGTCAGCTTTGGCTGCTCAAAACCTTCAATCTATTCTATACATTGAATGCAAAGAACATTTGTACTTCATTACATTTTCCAAGTTATCACGAAATAAAAAAAAAGTTGTGGCTAAATCAGCCTCAATCAGGAGGGACCAAAACCTTTGCTCTAACGAAAGGTGAATGCTCAAAACATCAGTGACACCTAGCTTCCAAAGGCAGTTCCCCTATGCTTTCTGGCTTTCAGTTGACAAAACCATTATTTCACCTGTCTGTAGACAGACACGTGTCTTCGTGAAGACAAGCAATTCTTGCACCAATCAGAAAGCCAGATTTACATGAACCAATGCAATGTCTAACCAAAGGAAAGGGGCAATGTTCACAAGATAGAAGAAAAGCAAATTAAGATATCACATCTTGATGGCTTCTCTCACCTGTCTGTCAGTGAAGTGATAGTGGCAAAGAGCCTTCCACAGGGATCGATCGTGGCTGAGGGCATGTAGACTGCGTGTGGTATGACCCACTCTCACCACATCACGCCCATCGTCAAGGCAACGAAGGATTGAGAGCTGAGCAGTGAGTGGAAGGTCGCTCAAGGTCAGGCCTTGGTCGACTCTCTGGCACAAGGAAACAGGAGGACATGGAGGAGTGTGTGGGGAGGAGGGGGGTGGAGACAAGACCAAATGGTTTTTAGAAGCTGAAGTGGAAACCGAACTCACATTAGGCTGATCTTGTCATTGATTTTTACCCATTATGAGGTGGAAGTGTTCGTTCTTTGAGGATGGAATATTTGGGTTGCGTGCATTTAAGGCACGATTTGACTGGCATTGTCAAGTAAGATATTATACAAGCCCAAATATATATTGCTAAACTTGTTACATCCATGTATGAACCGAGAACCTTTAAATTTCATCTTTATATTGTTGTGGAGAGGGGGGGGGTGGGGGTGGAGTGGGTGGGAGGGAAGGAGCAAATAATAAGCTTTAGAGCATCCATAATCATCAATAACCTCAACTTTGTATGATGCCAATAGTTTGACAATTAATTTCTTATTTGAGACAGTTTTGAATTTAGAGCACTTGCATGAGTAGTTCAACGACGTACAGTACAACATATACTGCAAGTGCAGATCATTCAATTTGTTTTTCACAAACTTTGTTTTTTCTGTTTACTAGCTTGTCATTATTTGAAATCATTTCCTTTATTTTCAACTTGAGTTTTATAGTGGTTTGCCAGTAAAAGTATCCGTTTGGCTGCTCTTGATGTTACGAGACTACCGGTTGCAAAAAGTGGCTGATGCCTTGAATTGCATTAGTCTTGTAGCCATTCATCTTCCTTGCTCATTAGATTTAATGGAAAACAGTGATATCCAAAACTGGTGCTGATCTTGAAGACTCGTTAAAACTTAGAGCCCGAGACATTTTTATAAAATTAAAAACTAAAATTTTCCTGATTTATTCATGCATCTTCTTATTTATTTTGAAACCACATTTTTGCTATTATATTAAAATCTTGGAATTCCATGTATGTGGGTATGTATGTATGTATGCATGTATGTCTAAAACTCATAGAATCATAAACTGCTTGGCCAACTTCCCTCAAATTTTGCATGCTTGCTCAGGGTACCGGTGGTCAGCTCACAGCGATGAAATAACCTCTCTCCTACCCCTACACCCCCCACAAGGGTGAGGAGCCCACTTTCAATTTTCTCTTGTATATGTGGCATATAACCACTGACCCCTGCTGGAGGGGAGTATTGAGGGTGGGAAAATAACACCAATTCTGAGAAGAAATCCTCAAAGTTAGGGTGTATATCCATACAAGTGTCACTTTGTTAGTGTCTTTTTAAAATCCATCATTTCTTCCTTAAACTACGTCCTGTTTCAATGCTAATTGCCATTGAAAATTATCTTACTTCTTACGAAAATATACCAAGTCTCTGTATTTATATATGCATTCAACGATAAAAACATGCTTCGACTTCTGTTTTCCTCTCCTATAGATATGGCGTAATACAAGTGATTCACAGACATTATATTTTGCTCTTCGAGGAAAGTGAGTATAGTTCATTTTATCCAAATTTCTCTCAAAGACTTCATCTTGGCGAGAGTATACTTTTGCGGATACACGTGATCACTACACAACGTCCCTTTTTTGGAAGGTGGCTCGTATTACTGTAATGTGAACTCCATGATGGAGAGATGTGTCAAGGTTTCTATTTAAACTTGATCTGTGTTGCAGCTACCCAAGTCCAATATCTCACCAGAAATTCCAATATGGATTGAGGAAGAAAAAACAAAAAACAAAAACCGAATCATTAATTCCAATGTGCACACAACATTCTTCTTCTTTAAAGGCCACAATTATTCCCACGGTCTTGTGTGTTTGGCCAAGTCTTTCACGAACTGGCTGGGCAGGCCTGACGTTCGACAAGGTTAGGGCAGGAATTTGGAATGTTGCCATGGTCCCGGCAATGGCTCACCTACTCTTCGTGAAGGACAACATGTGATCATCAACAGCCACCAATAATGCTGGCAGATGGGACACCTGTTTAACGTCCATCCGAAGGACGACACACACATTGATAAATCACCCTCTATGTGAAACACCAGGAATACATATCAGTTTTAGACTTGGTTCTGACTTTTCCCCAAAACTGCTTAGCCATTGTGGTAGATGGCGATTTTAATGTTAATGTTAACCCATCTCGAGCCCTTTCCGTGGCCGGACTCGCTAACCATCTCCTCACCTCTTCTGACACTTTAAACTTCCACCAGATGGTCAGCCGAATTACACGTTGCAAATCCTCTGATGAATTGCTGGGGTCAACACTGGACTTAACCTTTAGTAACAAACTTGATCTTGTCAACAAGATCTTTACTACATCTGGTCTGACAAGGCAGCTGTGCGTCGGAAAGGCAACACTCACCTTTGGGCTAAATACAAATCTTTCTGTAACCAAGTTAAATATCTCACAAGGAAATCCTACAATCACCATATTCATGACCTGGCCCAAAACTGAATTACCAATCCTAAACGATTCTCGTCTTTCATTTGTTCAAATCTCAAAAAAGCCTTCAGTCACAAGTCTCCACACGACTGACAATGTCATTAGTGATCCCCCTGCTGTCGCTAATGAATTTGATATCAGTTTTCAAAGGATTTTTTTTTCTAAGATTCCATTTGTATTTTACCCATGTAGTCTTGATTGCAATCAATTTCATCGAACACTAATCCAGACTAATTTGACAGAAGTCAAGAACTTTCTCAACTCTCTAAGTGTACAAAACGCCCTGGTTTGATAACATTTCCCCTGCGTTCCTCAAACCAGCAACTGACAGCTTAGCCTACCCACTGCCTTTGATCTTTAACCTTTCGATTGCCACAGGCCACAATCTCTTACTTGAATGGAAACTCACAAATGTGGTCCCAATATATAAATCAGGAAACCTAAATAATCTATCCAATGACAGACAAATTTCACTCTGCTCTTCATTTAGTAAAGGTCTTGAAAAACATTGTTGCCAAAGATCTCACGGATCATCTGTACAGATGTGGCCTCGTTTCAGACTGCCAACATGGTTTCCTGCCAAAACATTCTCGTGTCAGACAACTTATTACAATTTATCACCACTGGGTCAAAACCTTGGACTCCCTCAAACCCCCCATATTGATGCCATATTATTGGATTGGTCTAAAGCTTTTGATTGTGTGGGCCATGGTGTTCTCCTTGCCAAACTGCATTGATAAGGAAAATCCCAAATTCCTACTTAACAGGCCATCAACAATGGGTGCAGTTCTGAGGGGCCCATTCAGGCTGGACCCCTGTTCCCTCAGGTGTTCCCCAGGGGTCAGTTCTCAAGAACCTGCTTTTCAATGTTTTTGCCTTTGACTTGCCATTCTGTGTCCAGTTTTACTTGTGACAGTATGCTGATGACACTAACTTACAGAGTTATCTCTGGTCAAGATGACGAGCTCGCTCTGTAGAACGACTTGCGTCCCATCGACATTTGGTATTCCCTTAATAAGATGAAACTCTATGTTTATAAATGTAAATTGATGACCCTCACTCGTTCCAGAAACCCACCAAAACCAGCTTACATGATAGGTTCTCAAACTCTTGAAATCACTCACCATTATAAATATCTGGGCTGGTCTATTTCCAGGGATCTTACCTGAAAGCACCATGCCCACATAGTTGTCTCAAAAGCAACCAGAATGACAGTTTATCAGAAAACTTGTTAATTGTAAAGATGCTCACATACTCGTTAAGCTTCACTGTGCTCTCATTGGACCCATCCTCGAGTATGCTGCCCCCATACTCTCTCCCAGCAATCCTCTCTGGAGGTGGTCCAGGGGAGATATACCCAATCCTGTCTCGGTCTTCTAAGGAGATGTTTACCGAGTCACAGTGGTAAGAATATTGATTATTCCCTCCATTGTTCCCAGCTCGGTCCGTCATTCTTGACGAACAGGTTTAAATATTTGTCAGTTTTTGTCGCAAATGTTTGTATAACAGATTTGATATTGCTATTGATAATTTGGTTAATGTTAATCCAAGACATGTCCATAATGTTAAATTTCTTCATCACTGCTTTCAAACAAATGCTTTATATTGTTGCAGTTCTGCGATTCTTTCACTTATTTTATTCTATTCACTTTATTTCAAACATGAACCTTGCCATGCATGCATGCACACCACGGGCCGGACAGTGATGTCATCAGGATATGCTGCAGCACCCCCGTTCAAACCACGTATCATTTCCCTGTTCAGAGTGCCATGAACCAACCGATGCCTCACCTCAGACTCTCAGCACGACACTACAACGCTCACGATGATCGCTACATCGCATCCCAAAAATCCCCACAACAACCTATGCCCAACTTCTTCACCACATCAGCCAAAACCACAATTGCCTCAACTGCTTACAATGCTTCAACTACTTTACCACAGACACCACAGCGGTTCCCCCACCTCACTATGGCCACAACGGCTGCCGTCAGCTCCCTGGACGTTCACAGCAGTAGTTAGGATGCATTGTGGGTACCCCTGGGCCGGAATACTTTGGCGTGTGGCTCGGGGCACGAGTGCGTGCTGGGATTCATTCGGCAGCGTCTGGGTGGCTCTGGTGCTCCGCTGGCTGGCAGCATTCGGGTAGAGTCCAGCGCACGTTCGTGGCCGGGGAGCGCTCTCGGGAACCCTTGCCTCAGAGTTTGTGGAGCTCTCTTGCATGGCCAGGCTTAGGGGTGGGGGGGGAGGCAACCAAAACCATTTTGGCCTCCAGAGTCTGGTGGGGCTACTGCTCGGGGGGAGGTGTCTATGCGCCATTTGAGAGAGAGCTCGGAAATGCCTACAGAGCCTCTCGATCCAACATTGGGCCTCTCCTTTGCCTGGGCTCTATAAAAGTAGTGGCAGTGAGCGGATCAGATCGGCTCTCTTCCTTTCACTTCTCTCCGCCTCAATGAGACACTGGCCAGACAGAAGCGCCACTGCAATAGCCGAGCCGAGAGAACAACAGCCAACTCATTACGTTTACAGATCATCTCATAAACTCACGTAAAGTCCATCTTCTCACATGCTCTTTTCTTTCCTTTGTTTCTCCAATTCCCCACATCTTCACACCTTATTTTCCACCTCATTGCAGATTTACACCTCCCCATTCACGTACGATGGACACCCCAGTTTTCTTCCCTCCTCCCCCCTCCTCAGCAATTGGGTTGTGTAGGTCCGTCGACCGTGTCAGGTACAATGAGGTCACTCACACCTCAACTGCTTCTCTTCTTTCTGGGCTATCTCTAATTTCCTTGGGTGTGTGTTTACTGGCACCTGTGATGTGTAGCATAATATAAGATTGCAGAAGTTATTCTTGGATAAGCTCTGCTCTGTGTCTTTCTTTCTGTAAATCATCATTGCATTTCTTTTGCCGCACCCATTAATCCTTGCTTTTCCTGCCGTACATGTGTGAAGGAAACCCTTTGCTGTGCCACATGACCTTTCCTCGCCCGAGCTTGTAATAAATTGCTTATGTTATAAATGAACCCACTCCATTTCATCTTTTTCTGTATTGGTCCAGCATGGTCCACACATCAGTTCAGCCAGGAAGTTCTGCCTCACCAAATTTTCTCTTGTTCGCCAGCATACACTCACTGGATCACTTGGCAGTAATCCAGGTGTGTGCCGAGGGCACAATACCCCGATTGACTTGGCTGCCCAGAGGTAAGGTATTACACGAAGTAGTGTAACCCTGCCCGGATTGGCAGTGCCAATCAGCATTTGTGGTTGCTTAGCAACCTGCCGCTGTGCGGAGTTATCTGTGTCTGGCGGCCTAAGGACCGGCATTCGAAAGGGACCCGAGTGCTTCCCCTCACGGCGAGCCTCGAACCCAGAGTCTGTAACAATATCATTCCATTTTCTATCAAATTCCCTCGTCTGTGGGATACTCTTCCTGCCAATGTGGTAGACAGTTTTATTATCCCCCGCCGCGTGGCGGAAGGGGGATATTGTTGTCACCCGGGTCGTCCGTCCGTCCGTCCGTCCGGCTGTCAACATTTATAGCTGTGAGTGCGATAACTCAAACTGTTCACCATATTGACTTGAAAGTTGAGTCACACATGTACCACCTGAAAAGGAAGAACCCTATTGATTTTGGGTGTGGCCGGATCCAATATGGCCGACTGGGGCGGCCATCTTGAAAAAAATGTTTTTGTAATACATGGAAAACCGCTTATCCGATTTCAATTATTTTTGGATACTACGTTTGTCACCCCTGAGGAACTTTTTCCAACATGGTTTTGGCCCACTCGGACACCCAATATGGCCGCCAGGCAGCCATGTTGAAAAAAAATGACATTATCGCGATATAGGCTCTAATTTTTTTCTTTTCTGATGAAACTTGCTGGAAATGTAGGTAACGGGACGATGTAGGTTGCTATTGAATTTTGGCCATGTCGAACATCCAATATGGCCACCAAGCAGCCATCTTGAAAAATGACATCGCGAAATAGGCCCTAAATTTTTTTCTTTTCCGACGAAACTTGCTGGGAGGGTAGGTAATGGGACGACATAGGTTTCTATTGAATTTCTGCCCCGCCGGACATCCAATATGGCCACCAGGCAGCCATCTTGAAAAAAGGCCTTTTTTTGGCCACACCAATTTGAAAATTGGTACATACTTTTACCACACAAAAGGAAGAACCCTATTGATTCTGGGTGTAGCCAGATCCCAGATGGATGACTGGTAGCCATATTGGGTGTGGCCGGAGCAAAAATGGCCAATCGGGCAGCCATCTTGAAATTTTATTTTTTCAAATACCGATTTGAAACTTGGTACATACGTGTACCACCCAAAAAGGAAGAACCCTATTGATTTTGGGTGTAGCCGGATCCAAAATGGACTGGCAGCCATATTGGTATTCACAATAGCTGATTTTAGCTTGATTTTGGCTGTGACCAGATCCAAGAGGTAAGATTTGCTGTATAGCTCGAAAGACATGATGACCAAATGGTGTCTTGTTTCCAATTCACCTCCCTCATTATCTGGAATATGCATGACCTTTTTCAATGGCGGGGGATTCCCCATCTCTGATAGGGATGCTCTTTGGTCTAATCTCTTTTCTTAAGAACCTTAAAAAGCATTGGTTGGTGCCAAATGTGAACGATCCCTCGTCATAACTTAACCATCCGGGTTATATTTTATGTCTGACTATTATAAGTTTTCTCCTTTTTGAATATACAGGGTGTCCACATTGAAATGAAAGAACTTTGAAGCCTTATAACTTTTTAGGTATAAATTTGAGAATGTTGAAAGCTGGACAGTTACCACACCATATATCGAAGTTTCTGAGCTTAAAGTTTATTTCGTGTTTCAGATTGAATTATGATGACCCCACAAGAAAAGGCAAAATGTGAGAAATTAATTTTAAAAAATGAAAAAATGAAAAAAAAAAAGAAATTAAAAATGTGAGAAAAAAAGAAAAGACATGGCCGAAATACTTGTGCATTTTAAACTTTCTTTTTTTAAAAACTTTGTATATATGTGCGATTTTACTATACTGTACTTATTTTTTCTTTTATGGTTTGGATGGGGGGGGGAGGGGTGTTGGTGTTGGCGCAGTGGTTAGGGCAGTGGCTTGGGACCCAAAAGGTCCTGAGTTCAAGCCCCGTTGGGACACTGAATTAATATATGTATATGTGTATGTATGTGTGTGTATATATATATATATATATATATATACCAAGTCGAAAACACCAGGGGGTTAACTCAGCCTGCCATCCTTCCGAGGTCGGCGAAATGAGTACCAGTTGTACTGGGCCCGGTGTATGCCCCGGTTAGAATAGGTGTTCCATATCCCTGTGTGTCGTAAGAGGCGACCAGGGTTGCATCAGGAAGGGCATCCGGCGTAAAAACCTATGCCAAATCATTATGCGGACAACAAAACGAATTTCCATACCGGATCGGTCGAGGCCCGGGTTACCAACGACCGCCACCGGTACCGGCGGTCAGCACGGTACCAGTGGAAATTGTTCTACTACTGGGCGAAGGAGGAGAAGGAGATGGGGAAGGCGAGTCCGGAGGCAGTGGGAGAGGGGGAAAGGTAGAAGTGTACAGGTGAGAGTTGGAACTCTGAATGTTGGGACGATGACTGGCAAAGGGCGAGAGTTGGCTGATATGATGGAGAGAAGAAAGGTGGACATACTGTGTGTACAAGAGACCAAGTGGATGGGGAGTAAGGCGAGGAGCATTGGAGGTGGTTTCAAACTGTTCTACCATGGTGTGGATGGGAGGAGAAATGGTGTCGGGATAATCCTGAAGGAAGATCATGTCAAGAGGGTATTGGAGGTGAGGAGGGTGTCTGACCGAGTGATGAGTGTGAAGTTGGAAATTGAAGGGGTGATGATGAATGTCATCAGTGCATATGCCCCACATATGGGGTGTGAGATAGAGTATAAAGAAGATTTCTGGAGTGAGTTAGATGAAGTGGTGGAGAGTGTATCCAAGGATGAAAGAGTGGTGATTGGAGCAGATTTCAATGGGAATGTTGGGGAAGCGAATAAAGAGGATGAGGAGGTGATGGGTAGGTACGGTCTCAACAAGAGAAATGTGGAAGGGCAAATGGTGGTAGAGTTTGCAAAAAGAATGGAAATGGCAGTGGTAAATACGTATTTCAAGAAGAAGGAGGAACACAGGGTGACATACAAGAGTGGAGGAAAGTGCACACAGGTGGATTACATCTTAAGCAGGAGATGCAACATGAAAGAGATTAGTGACTGTAAGGTTGTGGCAGGGGAGAGTGTAGCTCGACAGCATCGATTGGTGGTCTGTAGGATGACTTTAGAGGTGAGGTTGAGGAAGAGAGTGAGGGCTGAACCAAGGACCAGATGGTGGCAGCTGAAGGAGGAAGACTGTTGCGTGAAATTTAGGGAGGAGGTGAGACAGGCGTTGGATGGTGGTAAAGATGGGTGGGATGATTTGGCAACGACAGCAGAAGTGGTGAGGGAGATAGCGAGGAAGGTACTTGGTGTGACATCTGGACAGAGGAAGGAAGATAAGGAGACTTGGTGGTGGAACGAGGAAGTACAGGAAAGTATAAGGAAGAAGGGGTTGGCGAAAAAGAAGTGGGATAGTCAGAGAGATGAAGAAAGTTGGCAGGAGTTCAAGGAGTGGCGGCGAAAGGCAAAAAGAGAGGTGGCAAAGGCCAAGGAAAAGGCATATGACAAGCTGTATGAGAAGTTGGATACAAAAGAAGGGGAAAAGGATTTATACCGATTGGCAAGACAGAGGGACCGAGCTGGGAAGGATGTGCTGCAGGTTCGCGTGATAAAGGACGCAAATGGGAATGTGCTGACGAGCGAGGAGAGTGTGTTGAGAAGGTGGATGGAGTACTTTGAGGAGCTGATGAATGAAGAAAATGAGAGAGAGAAGGTTGGAAGAGGTGGAGATAGTGAATCTGGAAGTGGGGTGGATCAGTAAGGATGAAGTGAGGACTGCTATGAAGAAGATGAAAAGTGGAAAGGCGGTTGGCCCAGATGACATACCAGTGGAGGCATGGAAGTGCTTGGGAGAGATGGCAGTGGGGTTGTTAACCAGATTGTTTAATAAAGTCTTGGAAAGTGAGAGGATGCCGGAGGAGTGGAGATTAAGTGTACTGGTTCCGATTTTCAAGAATAAGGGTGATGTACAGAGCTGTGGAAATTACAGAAGGATAAAGTTGTTAAGCCACACCATGAAGTTGTGGGAAAGAGTAGTTGAAGCTAGGTTGAGAGGAGAGGTGATGATCTGTGAGCAGCAATATGGGTTTATGCCAGGAAAGAGCACCACTGATGCGATGTTTGCTTTGAGAATGTTGATGGAGAAGTATAGGGAAGGCCAGAAGGAGTTACATTGTGTGTTTGTGGACTTAGAGAAAGCTTATGATAGGGTGCCAAGAGAGGAGTTGTGGTATTCTATGAGGAAGTCAGGAGTGGTGGAGAAGTATGTGAGGATCGTGCAGGATATGTATGAGGACAGTGTGACAGCGGTGAGGTGTGCGGTAGGAATGACGGACCGGTTTAAGGTAAAAGTGGGATTTCACCAAGGATCGACTCTGATCCCTTTCCTGTTTGCAATGGTGATGGACAGGTTGACAGACGAGATCAGACTGGAGTCTCCATAGACTATGATGTTCGCGGATGACATCATGATCTGTATGGAGAGTAGGGAGCAGGCTGAGGCGAGCCTCGAGAGGTGGAGGTACGCACTGGAGAGAAGGGGAATGATAGTCAGTCGGAGTAAGACTGAGTACATGTGCATAAATGAGAGGGAGGGTGGTGGTATGGTGCGGTTGCAAGGAGTTGAGGTGGGGAAGGTGGATGGGTTTAAATACTGGGGATCAACTCTCCAAAGTAACGGAGAGTGTGGGAGAGAAGTGAAAAAGAGAGTGCAGGCAGGATGGAGTGGGTGGAGAAGAGTTGCAGGAGTGATTTGTGACAGAAGGGTAGCTGCAAGAGTGAAGGGGAAAGTATATAAGACGGTAGTGAGACCAGCTATGTTGTATGGTTTGGAGGCGGAGGTGCTAACAAAAAGACAGGAAGCGGAGCTGGAGGTGGCAGAGTTAAAGATGCTGCGATTCTCGTTTGAAGTGACGAGTATTGATAGGATAAGAAATGAGTGTATTAGAGGGACAGCGCAGGTAGAACGGTTTGGAGACAAAGTGAGAGAGGAGAGATTGAGATGGTTTGGACATGTGCACAGGAGGGAAGCGGAGTATATCGGGAGAAGGATGTTGAAGATGGAGCCGCCAGGCAGGAAGAGAAGAGGAAGGCCAAAAAAGAGGTTCATGGATGCGGTGAGGGCAGACATGCGGGTGGTTGGAGTGTCAATGGAAGATGTGGAGGATAGAGCGAAATGGAGACGGTTGATCTGCTGTGGCGACCCCTCATGGGAGCTAGCCAAAAGAAGAAGAAGAGGTTTGGGTGGGGGGGGGGTGATGGCAACAACTCAATTTCTGTTCAAACGTATTTTGGTGCCTTGTGTGCTTGTAGCAATCCTGTGGGAGCACAGTGCAAGTCTTGATCTACCTGTAAAATAGTAAATTAAATGAAATGATGACAGTTTATAGCTGGGCTGAGATTTGAACCCAGGCTAGAGAAACAGCTTAGAGATGAGTATGCATACTTCAAGGCAATCCTCTTAGCCCAAATGTGCACACAACCAATGAATGATATAGTAGAATAACAAAAAAAAAAACTAACTAAAAATTTAATTGACCATTCATGCCCACAGTTTCCATCATCAGTGAATAAGAGGAATAATAACAATAATAAACAAGACAAGAGTGCAAGTGAGCACAATATACGCCCGAACGAGAAGGTATATACAGAATTGTGCTACTACATGGAAAACAGGATCCTGGTTGCCATGGCAACCACTTTAGATGACGAACATATGTCACGAAACACCATCTCCACAGTCTGTACCTATGTACCAAATATGAAACGTGAAAGTTGAAAACTTTGGGAGTTAGAGTGCAGACAGGAATGGATGGAAAACAGCATCCTGGTTGCCATGGCAACCACTTGAGATGAGGAACATATGTCGCGACACACCGTCTCCACAGTCTGTACCTATGTACCAAATATTAAACATGAAAGTTGAAAACTTTGGGAGTTAGAGTGCGGACAGGAACAGACGGACAGACAGACAGACAGACAGAGACAGATGGACAGAGTGACAAACGGATGACCGGTATCACATAATACGCCCCGATGTATGTGTATATATATATATATATATATATATATATATATATATATATATATATATATATATATATATATATATATATATATATATATATATATATATATATATATATATATATATATATATATATATATATATATATATATATATATATCAGGCATATAAAAAAGGATGCAAAGGGGAATTGCACTACATTATGGAAATCTATCTAGACCATTCTTGTGAAATCAATGTTCCTCAAATGCAAATCATTGACCAATCCTACAAGTTATATTGGAGTAGAAAACCAATACTCCCCAATACAAAGACACCAATGATGGCAGGTGAGAACTCACGCCCGAGACCTGTAGAGAGGAGACTGCGGCCTGCCAATGACGGACGGTGTCCAAGCGCCAGCACCAGGTACCCACATTGCCAATGAGCAGTAGACGACCCATGCACCTGACCAGGCTGCTGATTGACAAGTCCAGTTGAGCCAGCAACCCCCGAACTGCTTGTACATTTTGCTGCTCGGCAAGCACTGCATTGGGCAAAAGAATAGAAGGATGATTCAGGAGTGCCATGCTATTCACTTTTATCAACACAATTTAAGCTATGTAATACATCATAATATTTTAATTAGTGGTTATGAATGGTTATTAGTGGCGACAATGACTGCCCTGGAAGAGAAAGCAAAAGTAAAGGTTTTAAGCTTGTGTGTGCATATGGCTGATCAAGCCAATATGCGCCGCACATAAGCATCTCCATACAGGACAAGCGGGATTCAAAACAGCAGCTGTTACTTAGTAGAAGGAAGCCGTTTCTATCTTGCTTCTCCTTTTTGCTTCGACAGCCAGTAAGCGTTGGCTATCGAATGTTTTGACTTCCTCATAAACAGTGGATTTCCACTGAGAGCCCTCTTGGGCCATTGCCTCTCGGTTGTTCAGGGCAATGCTGCACTTCATTAGGAACCGTTTCATTGTATCCCTGTTCTTTTGTCCACCCTATCGAGAGCTTTCCCAACTGTAATTATCTTGATACGATATTTTGGCTGTTTTGAGTCATTCACACAAAGCAAATGACCTCATTTAAGCTGCATTTTGACCAAAGTACTACAAGGCTGAAAGATTGAGATCAACGCAGGATTTGGACTTGGTGTTGGCGATTTTGTTCTGGCATTTAATCCAGAGTATATTCCGGACATTTACTCCGGAGAAGTTCCACATGTGGAAAGACTCGAGCCGCTTTACTTGCGGTCTACCCAGTTTCCATTTCTTGCAACCATACAGCAGTGCAGTCAATACAATAGTCTGATAAAATGTGATCTTTGTGGACAATTTAAGTACTCGGTCATTTCAGACTCTTTCATATAGACAGTCAAAGTTTCTGCTGGCTTTATGTCTGCAAGCGACCATTTTCTCAATCAGCGTATCATTTGAAAAGATTGAAGGACTTCCTTCAGTTCAATAACCGACGTCTCCATACCGATGGGTGTACCATTGTCTTGCTAAAATTAATGGTAAGGCCGAATGCGATTGCTGCTACAAAAAAGAAGGTGTTTGTCATTTCCTGAAGATCGCACTTGTGTGAGCAAACGGCACAATCATCGGCATGTAGAAGTTCTAATATTAGTGCTTCCAATACCAGGTTGCTTGCAGTAAATCTCATGAGGTTGTGCATCTGATGTGCAGAAACCGAATGTATATTCCTGTACAATCTCAAACAGAGCCTCTCTCAGCATTGAGGTGTATAGTCGAGGGTAATCAGAAGGGATGCCATGCTGTATCTCAGCTTCAGGCCATTTGTTATCGGTAATGGGTCTGAGACTTGTTCGGTGGCCACTGACCCTTCCGCACATGCCAAAAAGGTGTTCTCCAATTATGTTGACAGATTTAGGGGGCCATCCAAGTTTTAATAGCACAGAGTCTCAGCCTGTTCACAGAATCAAAAGCCAGAATCAGGTCAAAAGAGACAACACACAGGTGTACATTCTACCCTTGATACTTTTCTTGTATCGGTCTTGTCTTGAAAATGCAGTTGATCATTTTTCGACTTTGCCCAAATCATGCCTGTGGCTCTATGGAAGATGTGCATCAGCAATGTGTGTGACCAATTTCTGAAAGCAGAGTTGATCCAAATTTTATATCAGATACAGTATTTTAAACAAGTAAAACTCACAAATGCATTTTATATCTTTGTCAGGTCAGGTCAGGTATGGGAGCATGTGCCAGAACAGCGCGTCGCTGCGTCCACTTTCCGCCGGTACTCCAGGGGCCTCCGTCTGGCCTTCCCCCAGGCAGATGCCAGGCCCATCCCCATCTCCTTGAGATGCTGGTCAACCTGCTGCAACCACGAGGCATGTGGTCGGCCCATCAGCCTCCTCCACTCACGAGACTCCCTTGCTGAGAGAATCTGGTGAGCAGGATCAGAGTCAGGAAAACGAGCCACATGTCCATACATCCGCAACTGACGCTCACGGACTATGCAGGTAACAAATCTCATCCGAGTCTCTCTCAGCAACCGCTCGTTGGACACAAAATCTGACCAGCGATAGCCAAGGATTCTCCGAAGAGACCTGGTACCAAAGGAATTAAGTCTCCACCTCAGATCCTTGGTCAGAGTCCAAGTCTCACATCCATAGAGCAAGACTGGAAGTACCAAGGACCTGAAGACTCGGACTTTCGTCCTCCTGCACAGGTACCGGCAGCGCCACACCCCATGATCCAGTGAATCCAGGACTCCCCAGGTCCGACCCAGACGTCTATTGACCTCTGACTCACAGCCAGCAGAGACATGAATATCACTGCCAAGGTAAGTGAATCTCTCTATGACCTCAACATCCTCACCACAAACAGACACAGACAGGACAGCAGCATCCAAGATGTCATTGAAAGCCTGGATCTTAGTTTTGACCCAAGAAACCCGTAATCCCAGCGGCTCCGACTCCTCATTCAGCACCTCGAGGGCCCCCAAAAGGAGATCTAAAGTCTCCGCAAAGATGACTGCATCATCTGCGAAATCAAGGTCCGAGATCTTGACATTCCCAAACGATGCACCACAGCTTGATCTTTCCAACATCCTCCCTAAAATCCAGTCCATACAAGTGCTAAAAAGTGTGGGGGCCAGTACACACCCCTGACGAACTCCAGTAGCAACTGGAAATAAGTCAGAGATGGTACCACCAAACTTCACAGCACTCTCAGTACCAGAGTAGAGTTCAGACATCAGATCGATCAGTTTTGGTGGCACCCCACGAAGACCAAGAATCCTCCAGAGGACATCCCAATTCACTGAATCGAACGCTTTACAGAGATCAACATAGGCTGCAAGCAGCCCCTGCCGAAACTTTCGTCTGCGTTCGGTGAGGACACGAAGAGCAAGGATACGGTCAATCAATGACCTCTTTGGTGTAAAACCTGACTGCTCTGGACGCTGGTGCTCAAGCAGATTGTGGCGAACCCTCTCAAGAATTATCCGAGCAAAGACCTTGCCCGGCACTGAGAGCAGCATCACCCCTCGGTAGTTGTTGCAGTCTTGGCGATCACCCTTCCCTTTCCAGAGAGGGACAACAAGGCCCCTCTTCCAATCAGTTGGGATGATGCCTGTGTTCCAGGCAGAGCACAAAACTGCGTGCAACGACACGAGTGCAGCATTTCCACCAGCCTTGAGAAGTTCAGCATGGATGCCACAGATCCCTGGAGCTTTACCCTGTTTCAACCGGTTCACCGCAGCCCGTGTTTCCACAAGCGAAGGTGGACCACAATTCACAGCATCATTTTCTCATCCTGGATATATCTTTGTGGATGCCGTATTGTTGAGCAAACCATCCTTCAGAAGTAATCTTAAGCAAGCAGTGTAGTCTGCAATACAGATATTAAACATTCCTCAGCATAATTTACAAGACGAGGCATCTGGGTCTCTATCTTAGCCAAAATATCAAAATCCCATGACCAATTAGTTTCATTAGTACTCATCCTGACCTCAAAAGACAGTAGCAGTCTCAAGATACTCCACAAATGACAAACCTTCAAATTAGAGATCACATCAGACTTTGTTTACTGAACTATGTGAAGGTTTGTTGCATTCACACTGACGAGCAGTCTCGTATTTTATGAGAAAGTCTCATTTTATGCCAAAGTGTGCCACGTCCTGTTTCATATCCTCCTGGGATGCCAATTGGCCTGGTAATCTCAGTATTTTGATGCAAATTCCCATGATGCAGCTGTCCTGTACATTAACTGGGTGACAACATGCTCTGGAATCCATTTTGGGCATATTTAAATCCTTAAAGACTAATAGCTTATTTAAATACTTTAAAACCTCATTGCTTCAGGGAAATTCACCCCCTGACTTCACACAAGGGACGCTGCCCCTTCACTCTGCAAGGGTGTCTGCAGCGGCGGCCTTGAGCCCTGCCTGCGTGCCCCCCCCTCATCCCCATAAAAGCTGGTCACCCAGGTTGCAATGAACAGTCATATCAACTGCATGACAATTTGCTTCTCCAGTACATGAACAGCTGGAGCCTTGTGTTGGCTTAGTGTTTAGGGTGGCACGCTTGGGATCCTCGGGTCCTGAGTTCGAGCCCCGTTTTCCACTTAATTAACACCAGGGGGTTGACTCAGCCTGTCATCCTTCCGAGGTCGATTAAATGAGTACCAGTGTACTGGTCCCGGTGTATGCCCTGGTTAGAATAGGTGTACCATATCCCTGTGTGTCGTAAGAGGCGACCAGGGTTGGCATCAGGAAGGGCATCCGGCCATAAAAAAACACATTGCCTCAAGAAGGGAACCATGATTGCATGGAGCCCGCAAAAAGCTAACCCCTGCTCAGCAGGGAAAAATGGCTGTATAAAGGCTGTTTTTGGGGGGGGGGGGTTAGTCCATGAAGAGCTGCACTGTACGACATTATTGTTCACATTCCTGAAAGGGAACATAAATCAACATGTAGGACAATGTAGTGAACGTAACCATTCTTTCAGAAGGTGGAGCTTCCAAGGTGAGCTCACCAATCAGGTGATTGCTTACGTTTATCAATCATGCATCCTGCTGAGGCTATAACCATATTGTATTGTCAGTGACCTGGAAATATTCCTGCTCCAGAAGGTAAACCCATGTCCCAAGCAGGACACACAGATACCATAGAGAGGTTGTACCTTTGACAATGACCATGTCTAAGAGAGTGAAGTAGTTTTTCTGAGCAATTCCACTTAGCGATGTGAGTTGAGTGTTCGCGATGAGCTGAAGTAACTGGAAGAAAAGAAAAAAAAAAGTGTGGTGAGTTGAGATTGCAACAAAGAAGAAAAGTTTGGATATTATTCGGTGCTAAAAAGGTAGGCAATGAAACTCGGAAACAAACATGCCACTTAGATACAGGAGGGAAACAAGACTGAGTACTTTAAAATGCAGACCTCACCGGTTTACATATATTACAGTCGATGAGGAAAATGAATGACCTACATTAAAGTACATCAACGTGCGAACACGCACACTACCTGACATACAGACTGGTTAAATCCTCTCTCCAATACCTTTAGGGATGGGCAAGGCTAAACATAAATGCAGCAATAACAATGTGAACAACTTTAAGAGAGCAGGGAAACAGCAGCTTTATATCATCCAGCATCGTCTTCATTGATAAAGACATGAAGTCCGAAACAATATTGTCCAAGACTGTTGTTGATGCAATTCATTATACTGTACAACCAGGTGATAATGCTGCTGGTTGTATCAATGGTAGGTACGCAGCTATGCCGCTGATGCAGTGTCCCTATTACCAGTACACTGGTACTCGTTTTGCAGACCTCGGAAGGATGACAGGCTGAGTCAACCCCACCTGGTAATAATTCAGCGGCCAACGGGGCTTGAACTCAGGACTCAAGGATCCCAAGTCAGCCACTCTAACCGCTAAGCCAACACGAGGCTTGGGCAGGGTTAAGCAATTGGTTTACTCTGTCCGTCTGTCTGTCTACAGACATCAGTCTATGATCGAGGAACTACTTTATTTCAATTTAATTGTAAATGTTGAACACTGTAGAACACAAATCGGAACACAAACAAGCAATTTAGCAGTACTTTGGCTCTGAATATGGCAAATCTCATCCTGAGCACGCATGCGCAGAGAAGAGCGAGACATTTTAACTGTCTGCCTGTCTGGCAGTCAAACAAAAATTAAAATCATTCCAAACAGGAAACTTACTGTTTTCAGGGACATCATTCTAAACACAAACAACAGGCATGAATAACTAATTTAAGGTGTTAAATAAGGTGGTGTAAAATAAAAGGTGGTGCATCAACGGTGGTAAACTTCTGAATTTTTTTTTTTTCATACTACAGCCTTTAAAAGTTTTTATTTTATATTAAATTTAATTATACACTTGAACACTAGAACACAAATCTCCTTGCCACTTCCAAAAACCTTCAGTTTAGTTGTACTTGGACAAAATATCACACCATCTCGACCAATCAAGTTTTCCGCTCATGCTCTCAATAACGAGATTCAGACAAAATTGTGAGTTGTAAGAAATATAGCTCATGCTTGGAAATGCAAAGCAAGAGTTGAAAAGACCCTTCTCACGTCCGTTTCTCAAGACTGCACAAGGTAAGGTGTGATATGAACTCGTTTTATTTATTTTTTACTCTCAAAGAACTTAAAAAAAATTAAAAATCTTCACAAATCTTTTGGTGCACATATCATTTTAAAGACCCTTTCATTCTGCAGTGAAGCAGAGCAAGCAAATTCCAACATGATATTTGCAACAACTCTTCAGCAGAAATTATTACCCATCAACAAGGGGTCCAGGCTTCGGCTATTTGAGCCATTATTGCATCCTCTGCCCAAAATATACTAACAGGCAATGAAAACACATATACGATATATATGGAATATAGCTGTCGGAGGTGAGGGTGATAGGGGATATGCACACCTTCGCGGGTTTCCTTCCCTTTGGTGTACGTATGTTGTTCATGGTGCCGAACGCAGCGCGTTCTCAAATGACTGCAATCCAAGCTTTGAGCTTCATGAGTATGAACGAACATACAGGTCCACTATCACTCAAATAGGATCTTTGTCAGTTGGTGTCTGTGATTTCTGAGTGGCGTTACAATGACCACATCAAGAGCGTAACGTTTTTGAAACTTGTATTTCAAATAAACAGATACAAAGTCAAATGAGGAAGTTCACCATCACATACAATGTCCGACTATGATTCCCGCGTTGAGTTATTTCTGCCGCCCAGTGTCCCAGTCCTGCCGGCACAACTCACAAGTGTTCACCTCGTCCTTCGAGTCTGTCGATCCTTCGATTCCCGTCGCGGGGTCCTCTCGCACGCTGGCCCGTCCACAAGATGATTAAAGAGCTCAAAGGAATTCTTTCCCGATGAACAATTTCATTGCATCCTGCTGAGGATGTTAGCTGTTAGGGTTAGGGTTAGGCTTGCAATTGAGGTACAAGCTCTCATCTGCCGCATGTGTCTATCCATGCCCCATAGACTGCAAGCGTGCATCGCCGCCAAAGGTTGTCACACTCGAGATTGACTGTACAGACCCCTGTATCGTTTGACGTTTTTGTGATGTCATGTGTGCATCCCAATTTTCCCATCTCTGTACAGATTCTGTAAGACTCTCCCTGACAAATCTCATGTGACTGCATACATTGATCCTTTTTCACATGCTATGAAATAAATGTCAATTTTAATTTGTCATGCGTTTTCATTGCCTCTTGGTATACATAAGCTTTGCACACATTTAAAATTTCGTGGAAGCAGAGTTGAAATGCCACATCATTAAATCGTTTCCATGGTGAGACGGTATTGAAACCATGAAGATCATCAAGGAAACTTAGACCCAGGAGGAGGAAATTTGGAACATCATGCCTGTGCCATATCCACACTCCATTAACTCTGAATGTTCTGACCTCTTATGTATTAACTGTGTTCTTACAATAAACTTTATCTCACTTAAAACATCCACTTGCCTATGTATAATTAATTCACATATCCTATTTAATCTTTTGGCAGGGAATTTAGGCAAGGCACTGCTACACAATTGCCTCCTTTCAAATCAAACCATGTAGTGGTACTGCATATGACATCTACATCATCCACAGCCAAGATGAAAATGTGAAGCTATCCAGTTAACAGGCACCAAAAGGATATTCCAAAATTATGGAGTTGCCCCGTCGACGTGTCCTTCCTATAAATGTCGTTGTAACATTTAAAAAAGGGACAGTTTGGTGATAATGAATCTTAACAACACGTATCGATCAAGGTGAAATATCAAGGAAACTATAGGGTTCATAGAACATGATACCCTGCACAGTGTTGCTTAAATGTTAATAAAATAATGATTTCAACGATTGTTACAAAGAAGAAAAAGAAAAATCCGAAAGTTTAATGTGATTGAAGTAGTCCAGAAGCAGTCTTGAACAGCACCCTGATACACCACCCCTATTGAACCTGAACTTAAATTGAAGTACTGTACAGCAAAACTGGAGGCTATTGGAAGTATTATGACACAATTTGTGTACTAGAGTCTTCAAGTATTTTGTGATGGTTATCGAAATCCACATTGAAAGGCCCCAGTGTAGTCATCTCCATGGTATATTGTGTATGTAAATTGTCCCCCCTTCTACCACCTCCCCCATTAGTGGGAAGGGAATAGGCATTATGTTTATAATAGAATCAAACCAGACTGTGACTTGTGCCTCTGTTTCTGCGTCCGTCTCTCCACCGCATCCATACACGTTTCACACGATAGCAACACAATGACGAGAAAAAAAAAAAAAAAAAAAAAAACACACACACACACACACACACACACACACACACACACACACACACACACACACACACACACACACACACACTTTGGTGAGTTGGGACGGAGGAGCTCAAATTTCACCATGCACCAGAATCGGAACTATTTTCAATTTCCTTATCAACGGTTTTGAATGGAATGCTTGCTTGAGTGCTTCAGACACTTGTCGCGTGCTCTACAAGAAACTTGGTGACTGAACACACCACCACAAAACTGGAGGTTCTTGGAAGTAAGATGAAGGCGATTTGTGTTCTACAGTGTTCCAATATATAGTTCAATTTAAATTGAGGTTTAAAGAGCTTTAAAAGGCGTATTAAAAAAAAAAAAATATCCGTTTTACCGCCATTTTGCGCAGCATCTATTGCACCACCCTATCTAACACGTTACATTAGTTCTTCATGCCTGATATTTATGTCTTTTATAATGTCCTTAAAAACAGTACGTTTTCTGTTTGGAATAAGTTTTTCATTTTATTTGACTATAAGGCAGGCAGACAGACTAAAAAAATATAATCTCACTACTCTCTGCACATGTGCGATTGGGGTGATTTCTAAGCCAAGATATGTTAAAACGACAAACTACTTGTCTTCTTATTCATGTCCGAATAGTGTTCAGAATATAACATTCAATTTAAATACTGTACGTTGTTCCTTGATCACAAACTGATAAGAAAGACGGATGGACGTGAACCAATTGCTTTACCCTGCTTTTCGCTTTGTGTGCACAGGGTAATAAAAGAGCAGTTGCATACAGACCTCGGCCTGGTTTAAGAAGTGAATGAATAACATTACGATTGGCGAGTGGTTAAAAACTCACTACTTGTCTCGTCCAAAGTCATGCAAACTTAGCATTTGGATAAAGACATCTTACTTACTCAGAGTGCATTATTTATTGATGAAACAAATACCTGATGTGAGACGAAGAAAAGTATGGAAGTAAGTGTAGGTTCGGTTCTCACCTTGATGATGTAGCGAAATTGACAGCCATCTTTAATGGCGCTGGAAAAGTCCAACTGAGTAAAAGCTTCGCCGAGAGTGCAGTAACCGTGGCGCTACAAAAACAAAATAGAATTTGTTGTATCATATAAGCATCAGATATAACATAAACAAGAACAACAAAAGTATAGCATGAAAGTGCTGTGCTTTTTTCAAGGTATTTTAAAAAAGGAAAAAAAAAAAATTACAGGCACAAACACACGCTTCCCCTTCCCTCCCACCGTGCACCTCGTTTATGAACCATCTGAGACAACAATCGGGCAGGAAATACCAAATGCTCTCCTTTTCCACGTCCACACAAACCTTACCTCTTTTGTGCTGCATTTATGCACGCAGATCCATTTGTCATTGTCGCAATCTGGAATACAAAATGTTCCAATAAAAACAAAACAAAAAATGAGCACAAGAAATTGGATAATGCACAACTTTCTAATCAAGTCATGTTGGGTCTGGTTGTGGTCTCATGGTAACTTCACTGACTCCCTGCCACTGGATTGGCATCCTAAAGTTCATCGGTTCATATGCAGCAGAAGGCAACAGTATTAAGGAATTGGATTACCAAGCGTCGCTATGACCACGTCGCGATGAGTTAATCTCAGGAGAATTACCACGTCGCTATTGGATTGGTCGTAAAAACAAAGTTTCCTCATTAATGACCTTCAGGGAGAAGGCAGTCTTAACTGCTACACCTGCTCTGCTTTACATGTGATGCCAGTGCACACATTGTAGTTGATACTTAATGCCCGCAGGGCATTTTGCGTTGGACATCAAAATGCTACCTATGAAAAGGTGCCAACGCCCAACCACCTTCTCACCCCACCCCCCTATCCCCAAAGCAAGTTTTAAAATGAAAATAAAAGTTCCACAGCCATGGAACACAAAGTTTAGGATGGGTGTGATACGTACTCTGTGCCTTGATGTTTGCAAGTTCCTTCCTTCGTTTCTTGCTTGCACTTTCGAAGCATTTTTCATTGTTCCCCGAAATCCAATTTTCTTTGTCTTCTGCAGACCTGAAAATATATACGATGTGGGAAACTATCTCAACTCATACATCATTCAATCATTGTGGGATTAACCTCTTGTATTAGCACCTTTATTAAAGGCTCAGGTTAGCTGAGCACAAGCTCCTGCTACAAATTATAGTTGTTTTTGCCTCTGTTGTTATTCTTGTGGACCTATCTCCAATGAAGTCTGATGTTAGCTTAAGGTAGCTGGTCTAAGATATTAGGGTCCTGAGTTTGAGCCTCTGCCATGCCGTTAACATGACACCAAGTATGTTGACTCATCCGATCATCCTTCCGAGGTCGGTAAAATGAGTACCAGCTTACTGGGAAGAATGAGCTATTCTCGTATCCTGTGTCAGAGTGAAGACCCATCCAGGTCTATGCCCACTGGCCAGTGGAAAACTGCCTTGGTAGCCCAATGCATCTGAAGATGTGAAAGGAGTAGCCCTTCTGCCATCTCCAATGGTTCAGGCTTTGCAACCTATACAAAATGACAACATGTCAGCCTGCCTAATTATAGTCCTGGATAAGGCAATTCAACAATACAATGATGCAATCGTTATGAGGGAGGGATACAAAAATAGGGAGGACAGCACATCCTGAAGCTCACCTGCATCAGGAGCAAGTCACTCAAACCCCCCCACAGATCCCCTTCGACTGATTTTGTTAATGCCATGAACAAACTTTGGTACATCACTCATGATGAAGGTTGTGGTCAAGTTTCATCTCAATTGTGTGTGTAGTTTTGAAGAAGAGAGCAAATGCCTATTTGGGGGGGGGCTCACCCCCCCCCCCCACCCCCATGGACCACCTTAATGAGTGCAGATTTTGATGCGGTCAAGATACCTTCGTTAAGGCCCAGTCACACCTTGACGTTTTAGCCAGAAATAGCAACGTATCAAAATGTATGTAAAACGCTGGCTTACGTTGAACTTTTGATGTTTTTTTTAAGATTCGGACGTATTCATAACATATTAGTAACGGACACACAACGTTTCGTTGTCTTATAGATAACTTATACCAACGAATGCTTAGCCTGTTGTCGGCGTTCACAACCTACGCCCAACGATAGTCTAACTCATGCATAGCGCGCTGCATGTATCGCCGACGATGACGTGACGTAGCCTATTAAAAGGCTGCCACACAACGATTCAAATCATAACCGCCGGAGAAATGGAAGTGTCAACATCGCAGTCACACCTTGGCGATCCTGCCAGCGTATGCCGACCTCTGAAAAATGCGTCTAAAATGCTGGCGCACATCGAATACGGGATGGGTCAGTTTGGTATAGTGAATAGAATGCTAAAGTACGCCATCATACGTCGTAGTAAGTGGAGTACATCTTGTAATTATAAACGTGTTAAACATTTTACGACGTACTTGCCATATGACACACGTTCCGCATGCGATGGGAATAAGTTGTACGCACGATATGCCAACGTTGTCACACTTCGACAAAAGTTACTTGTAAGTTACTCATAAGTCGAAACACTCAAGGTAATGGTTAGCGTCAGTGTTCCAGACTTCCTGTTTTTTTTTTGGTTTTTTTTCTTCGGTATGACGGTGTTGTCGACACTTCGATTTCTAGTGCGGTTACGATTTAAATCGTTGAGCGGAAGCCTTTTAATTATATTTTAACCGCACTAGAAATCGAAGTGTCGACATCACTGTCATACCGAAGAAAAAAAAAAAAACAACCACGGAGTCTGGAACACTAACCATTACATTGACACGTTTCGACTTATGAGTACCTTACAAGTAACTTTTGTCGATGTGTGCCAACGTTCGCTTATCGTGCGTACAACACGTTACTCATAGGTTAGAAATAAGTTTCGGATACGCTAAACATTACCTCGACGTGTTTTGGCTTATGAGTAACTTACAAGTAACGTGTGTCAACGATCGCGCAACGTGCCTACAACTTATGGCCCACGTTATGCGGAATGTGTGAGTCATACGCTGGCATAAGTCTTAAAATTTCAAGCATGGAAAATTTGAGGACAACCAAACAGTACAACGTTTAAAGCCAGCGTACTACGACGTATGGCAGTGTTTTTCAGCGTGCTCTCAATGTTATCAAAACTTACCCATAACGTATTCGACGTGTACCAGCGTTTTACACAAGTTTTCCTAAAATCGGCATAAGCTGGCTAAATCGTCAAGGTGTGACTGGGCCTTTAAGCATCAGATATTAAGCTTGTGGCCAAGTTTCATCAAAATAATGTGCTTGGTTCAAGCGATAATGACTGAAGTGTTTATGGACTCACTGACTCACTGCTCGATCACATTGGCTCACCGGACTAAAGTCCAGTTGAGTTGCTAATACATTTTAGAAGTCTGTTCATTTCTTTTTCCTCTTCGGAAAACAAAAACAAAAAGACCTTCTGGAATAACAAAGATGCACAGATTCTGTTCCTTTGATAATAAGACTTTTTAAAAGTCTATTGTAAAATTAAGACAGTTGTGTTTGTTGTAGCTATAAGAAAGTTATTTTGTAATTATAAGAATGGGAAATAGGTACAGTAAGCGTGTATTGATGTCACTTGCCAGGAGCACGTGGGTCTCAGAATCAAATGAACATCGCATGAAACCAAGTTGCTACAGAGTGTGCGGGTCCCACAGGAAACGAGAGTCAATAACTGCTAATGCAAAGAACTGCAAACGAAAAGACTTTGGGAAAGGATCAAACCCAGGTAGAGGTCTGAAAAGCCCAGATGTATGCATCAGTTTTGAAGGGGCAGGTTGACCATCATCTCAAGGAGATGGGGATGGGCCTGGCATCTGCCTGGGGGATGGCCAGACGGAGGCCCCTGGAGTACCGACGGAAAGTGGACGCAGCGACGCGCTGTTCTGGCACATGCTCCCATACCTGACCTGACCTGGTACGAGATTTCAGGAAGGCAAACTTTGTGGGTATGAGGAGAGAGTTGGGTGATGTAGATTGGGAGACTCTAACAATAGGACAATCAGCATCAGAAAAATGGGAAACCTTTAAGGACCAAATGTGTAGAGCAAGTACATTCCAATGAGGTGTAAAACTAGAAGCAGAAAGAGACCAGGGTGGTTGAGCAGTGAGATAAGGGATGCTATTAAGAAGAAGAAGCAGAAAGCATTTATTAGGTTTAAAATAAGGCATTCCATGCATTAACCACCGCCCCCTCCCCCACCACCACTAATCGCGTAAACAGCGTAATTAGCGAACCAGGGCAGTACCAGCAGCATTTCTCATAAAGACATTGCCAACAGTTCACCAAGACAACAACATTTTTATTTTTATAATTACAATAACACTACAACGGTTTTAACCGAGCGCGAACCGACACACCACACCACACACACACACACACACACACACACACACACACACACACACACACACACACACACACACACACACACACACACACACACACACACACACACACACACACACACACACACACACACACACCGATCGAACGCAGCGAATGACGTCACAACTCGAGTCGGTAACGTACCCGCTGCGCTGCGCTGCCTCTGCCTCGGTCGTCTCATCTTGAGCACAACACCCCCGAATTACCGTCCATCCTTCACTCGTTTTTACCCAGCTGCGGCCAGGTGAGCGCCAGTCCTTTCCCAGAAAAGGCATGGCGAGTCGCTGGTGGGGGGCAAGAAGTGGGATCAACCCAGAAAGAGGATCAATAGTTCGAGGACAAGGAGCCCGAACATCCGTCCCATCCCGTCCACATTCTGCAGTTCTTTGTTGCCGGAACCGATGTCTCAAGCGTCACCGCCAATGCGTGCCTCCTATTGGCCGACATCGGCAGTGGGCGTGGCACATAAATAATCTCTCGGTGATGTCATTGGTTTGAATCGGCGATGGGCGTATTCGCAGGTCCTTTTTAATGTTTTGTTGTTTTTGTCTCTGAATCTCGAACTGTTTTACTTTTCGTCCAGCGAGACGGAAGTTTAATCGCAATAAAAACAGAAGGGTAATCCATTTTCCGTCGACTTAATGTCTTAATCTTTCACGTCAACCACATCTCTTTTCATCATTAAATACCGAGAGGTCGGTCAGATTATATAGATATATACATATTGATATATAGATATAGAGATAGATATATAGATATATACATATACAGATATACAGATAAGCCGGTAGGCGACGAGGGATTCGCTAGGATCGAAGCGCTGGATACGATGCTTTTCATTCTGACCGATCCACCGACGAAGATTCATTGCCAAGACGTATTGGTTCACACACAATTGTTCCTCTGCCTGGCAAGATTTTTCCTACTGCGTATTTTGCCAACTGGCACTCCTCATAAAAAATGGCAGTAAATAGACACCCTATTTTTGAAGGACTACCATTTGAAAAATTATCGGTTTGCTGGTTTGTGCTGTGGAGCCTCACGTTGCGCGCACACCGCACACAGAAAACACGATAAACTTCTCTCAATGCTCTTGTTTGACCACACCTCCTGAGCCACACAATATTTTTCATAAGCCACGCCCACTTTCCTACGCCGCTCCCACTTTAAATAATAAATAATTGGAGGTGGTGTGTGGGTCGTGGAATCGTTTTCGAAAAATAAATAAATAATTGGAGGTGGGGTGTGGGTGGGGAATCGTTTTCGGTAAATAATTAAATAATTGGAGGTGGTGTGTGGGTCGTGGATTCCTTTTCAGTCAATAAATAAATAATTGAAGGTGGTGTGTGGGTCGTGGAATCGTTTTCGGTAAATAAATAATTGGAGGTGGTGTGTGGATCGTAGAATCGTTTTCGGTAAATACATAGATAATTATGTATTTACCGAAATATTTGAGCATATATAATATATGAAATATTATAACATATATATAATATATGAAAAAGATATATTATAACTTTTTTTCAGTGTAAGTAAGTTTTTGTCCGTTCCGTACAATTATAATTGAAGGTGGTGTGTGGATCGTGGATTTGTTTTCGGTAAATAAATAAATAATTGGAGGTGGTGTGTGGATCGTAGAATCGTTTTCGGTAAATACATAGATAATTGAAGGTGGTGTGTGGATCGTGGATTTGTTTTCGGTAAATAAATAAATAAATAATTGAAGGTGGTGTGTGGGTCGTGGAATCGTTTTCCGTAAATAAATAAATAATTGAAGGTGGTGTGTGGGTCGTGAAATCGTTTTCCGTAAATAAATAAATAATTGAAGGTGTTGTGTGGATCGTGGAATCGTTTTCGGTAAATAAATAAACATATTATTAGAAATCCACAAAGACAGAAATGCCGGTGATTCCATTTATTTTGGATCCTTTTCACTTTGGTCAATAACGTTTGGATCGAGGAGAGATCGAAGGTGGAACGACGGTGTAGTTCCTTACAAATACTGCATACACACCTTAAATGACGGCAAATAGACACCCGATTTTTGAAGGACTACCATTTGAAAAATAAAGCCTCAATCAAAAATCGGCTCGAATGAAATTTTCTAAATATCTCGAAGTGTTTAATTCCGAAGTCTCGTTTCTCTACATTCAAAAATGAAGGACAAGTATTGAAAATACTGTACGCAGTTTTTCGGCCGCAACACAGCAACGGGTGGTTGCTAGGCAACGAAATTCAAACGCGCACATTCCCAGTATATATTCCACCTCTTGGCAAAGTTTCATCGAAATCGGTTCGTTGGTTCGTGTTGTGGAGCCTCGCGTTGCAGACACACATACACACATACACACATACACACATACACACACACGGAAAACCTGACAATAAGGGATATCTCATATATAGCGAATCCAATATACAGATATATAGATATACCGATGTACAGATATACAGATATACAGATATACAGATATACAGATATACAGATATACAGATATACAGATGTACAGATGTACAGATGTACAGATGTACAGATGTACAGATGTACAGATATATAAATATACAGATATATAAATATACAGATATACAGATATACAGATGTACAGATGTACAGATATAAAGATATACAGATATATAGATATATAGATATACAGATATACAGATATAAAGATATGCAGATATATAGAAATATAGATATACAGAAATATAGATATACAGATATATAGATATACAGATATATAGATATATAGTTATACAGATATATAGAAATATAGATATACAGATATATAGATATACAGATATATAGATATACAGATATTTCGATATACAGTTATACAGATATATAGAAATATAGATATACAGATATATCGATATACAGATATTTCGATATATAGTTATACAGATATATAGATATACAGATATACAGATATATAGATATATAGATATATAGCCATCTTGTTTTTTTGGTACCAATTAATACCTACAAGGTAAAAAAAAAAAACAAGGGAGGCAATTTCACATCCCCAACCGGCAGACGGCATGTTCCGAGATGCATCACCACCCGCTAAAACCTCACCAGGACGGCAGTTTTTTTTACTCTTATTCGACTCTCCAGGGTTGTTAATACATTACCATACAGCCGCTCATGCAATATGACGAATTCGAGCCTCAAGTTAGGAGATGAAAAGCTTTAATGAATTGAACAGCACAACGTCAAAGGTCAGGATAGTCGGAGAAAGGCTGTTAGATCTCAGGAAGGCAAACTTTGTGGGTATGAGGAGAGAGTTGGGTGATGTGAATTTGGAGACTCCAACAACAGGACAATCAGCATCAGAGAAATGGGAAAACTTTAAGGACCAAATGTGTAGAGTGTAGAGTAAGTACATTCCAATGAGGTGTAAAACTAGAAGCATAAAGAGACCAGGGTGGTTGAGTAGTGAGATAAAGGACTCGATTAAGGAGAAGCAGAAGGTATTTATTAGGTGTAAAATAACAGGGCTGGAATTAGATTTATATCGGACGAAGTTGATATATATATATATATATATATATATATATATATATATATATATATATATATATATATATATATATATATATTGTTGCTGATACGCGCCCGCCAGCGTGCGAGCGGTCACGTAACTCGAATCGCGGCACGTCGCCCACCGGACGGACAATCCCGTCGTGACCCTCTCGGACTAACGCCAGGAACTAGTCACGGGTGGGCCTTTCGGCCTCACCACGATCGTGCCAATCGGCCCCCCGCGTGGGATAGGGTTGCTCGCCTAATTCGACCTACCTAAGTACCCACACGGAGGGTAGACCGGGCGATCGCACCTCGCCGCAGGTCGACTTCGGACACGGGCCACTTTAAGCAACCCGTTCCGTACTATCGGGATAACCGAGCGGTGTTATCGTCAACCTCGACGGTTCGATTAATTATTGGGCATATTTAGCCCACGACCAACCCTTTACGTGAAGTAAGATGGAGATTCAATAAAAGAAAAGACGAAGCGAAACGGGAAAAACAGTTCAACATAAAGCACATTTATTCCGCGGCAAACGGAAAGCACACATATACAATCACAACAATTATGCACCAAAAGCAAATGTAAAAGTAACACGACAATTCTGCACAAAAAGCAAATGCAACAAAAGAGACACAATGCAGATCTACTACAGACTACGCGAGCACACGGCAACACTTACACAGTTTTACTTCACAGACGGCGCCGACAACACATATACTCCAAAGCAAAAGGAAAAGGGGCCACCCTCAAATACAAGGGGGCAGACAGGCCTGGGGCCGAGACCGCGTCGAGCCTACCCGTCTGGTGATGAGCCGCAAAATGGTGGCGGCGCCCCGACTCCGCGGGCCTCGCTGGCACTGCCTGGAATGGGGTGGGAACGGGGCCCCCTTCTCACACTATATCAGCGAGGGGGGAAACAGGAGGGGGTTGTTGATGCTCGGGGGGGAAGAGGATATCTGGCTGGCTTGGGTCCCGCGACGAGCGACTCCACCGCGACCTCGACCGCGTTCCCGGCCTCCCCTCTCTGCAGCTCCCCGACTCTGACACGAGCGCAGACCTCCACAAAGCTTCTTGGCTTCTCCAGCCTCTCCGGACCCCGACAGACACTCTCTCGACTGATTTCGCCGGCGCCACAACTCTCCAACTCTTTCCTCTTCTCAACTCTTTCCAACTGCCCTGATTCGCTCCGCGCTCGGCGCTTTATAGTGCGACAGGAGAAATCATATGCAGATTTTTGGATCAGGAACGGCTCGGGGGCGGAGCCACGCTCCCCATTGGATAGAGGAAAAGTGGGCGTGAATCATTCTTGATCCGCGAATCTGCATATAGCGATTATACTCCAACGCGCCTGGAGGCGGGGCCAAATCGCCCCACGCTCGCTGATAGGACGGAACAGAAGTGGGCGTGAATCATTCTTGATCCAATTTCTCGGAAAGGCTGGTGTTTTTGCACCCGCTGCTCGGTGCGCACCCTGTACGAGTCCAGGATCGGTGCCCACAAGCGGCGCGGGAATGGAGGTGATGCGATGGTTGCGAGAGCGAGATGTGACGGTAAAGGTCGTGGCTGTTGGCGTTGTTGTTGTTGTGAAGCGGCGTTGCGGTTGGTGGTTGTTGTGTGAAAGCGGTTGTGGAGAAGGTGGATGTTGTGAAGGCAGTTCTGGAGAAGGTGGCTGTGGTTGTCGAGATGCGGTTGGTGGTGGTTGTGGTGGTAGTAATGGCGGTTGGTCCAAAATAAAGATAGTAAAAGAAAAATGGCTATCTAAAAGGGTCGCAGCCCGAATGAATGACATTTATTCCCTCTAAACAACGGGTTTGGGCTAACTACACATATACTTACAGAGATATCTCACCTATGGGACCTGAATGGTGGTTTGCGAATTTCCTCAACCACAACACTACCCCCTCCCCTTTTTACAGACTCGTCCCGAGTCGTCAAATTTTCGTGTGCCATCATGTGTAGTTCTCCCCTAGTACATTTTACCTACGGATCCCTGAGTGCGACATTCATGGTATTCGTGTCCCCAAAATAAATAACCTGAGGGCTGAGTAACTAACTAAACAAACCCACTCACACGGACGACTTAAATAAAATTGCCGGCGCTAGGACAGACATGCCGGGGGCGCACTCATATGTACAGTACATCTTAACTTACAAATTTTACACTAAACCATGGCCCAGGATCAATGAACTCTGCAAAAAGAAAGCAGTTAGCAGGGAGCCAGGCTGCTCGCATGCAGTCTCTGGCTCAAACAATGCAGATGACAGGGAGCGTGGCCGGCTGCTCACACGCAGTCCAAGGCCTTCCCTTTTGAAATGAACCCAGTGAACCACAACGGTGCCTGGGCTGCACAAACGCAGTCTCCGTGCCAGCTCAAGTGGCACACGCAATGAATACAACGAATGGATGGATGAATGGATGAATGGATGGACGCAAACACGGTGCACGGTCCGCCACTGCAGGCCCGTGTTGTAGCTGCCAACAGGGCAGTTCTCGCAGCTTGCAAACTGTTGCCTTGATCCTGGCGCACATGGCAATGAACAGGGGGGGGGGGCAAAGCAAAAATTGAACGGGGCTGGTGAACAGGGGCAGTGGGCATGGCATGGCAAAGGTGATCAGGCAAACACAGCCTGCAGAACAAGGCCGCTGCAAGCAAACACAGCCGGCAGACGATCTGGCCGGCACAGGCCTTGCAGCACAGCAGCTGCAGACGATCCAGCCGGCACAGGCCTTGCAGCAAAACAACAGCTGCCGATGAAGTGGGCCGGCCTTTGCCTTGCAGCAACGCAGCCAGCAGATGAAGCTGGCCAGCCTTTGCCGTTCAGTGGAGGTTGGTGGAGGGAGTGCGGTGGTGCTGGCCACTCGGAAGGCGGGCTCAGACCTACCCTATGGTCTCCCTCCCAACCTATCGCCTTTGCCTGTCATTGTTTATACCCACTCCCTTAATTTGTAAAAAAAAAAAAAACCCAATTTAGTCCCAACTTATTTTTTTGTTTTTACTTCCCCACTATAAATCGTCCCCTAACCCCCTGTACTGTCCTTGTTCGGCTAACCTATCCTGTCACCTAGCCTACTCCCAACCCCTACGTTCCCTTCCCGGAGGGGAACAAGGGAGAGCTAGCGTCCTGTGTCGAGGCCCAACGAAGCCTCAGAATGGCCTCCCCAGACTTCAGCGATCTAAACCAAAGTGGGTCCAGCGGCCCACAACGAGAGCGAGGGGATGGATGGTGCGGAGGGGTACACTTCCTAATCTATCCTAACCACTTAACTGTTAAACTACCCCGGGGCTTTCAACAAGCGCCTCGCGCTTAAACTATTGGTTCTAACAACCCAGACTCCCGTCGCCTGTGTTGGTGTCCTCACAATTTCGGGCCTCGCCCCCCCAATTTTCTCTCCGTGCCCTCACACGGTCTCATGGCTGGGACGCATGGCTCCCTTTGGCAGGCACGACCCTCTGCCGAATCTCCAGCTATGGCACCCCCGGGCACTACACTTCCTCCGAGCCTACCAGCTCCCTAAACACCGGGGAGTGCCCCCCATGGCACCTCCCCTGAAACGCACACGTGGCAGGCTGGCTTCCCAGGCCCCTTTCCGAGGGTCACCCGTGCCCACAACACTGCCCACGCGGCTAACGGCGCCCCGGGCCCCCGCACGAAGCGGGCGCACCCGTGCCCACTATGCTATCCCGGCCCCCCATGGGCCCTTGGCCTACTACGGCCGACTAGCCTGGTGCCCGGGGTACCCACTCAGCGATACTCACCTTTCGCAGCCACGCTCCCAGCCTGTCAACAGGGCTCCTGCACCCCTCCAAATGGGTTTCGAGCCTACATTCACACCAACAACAAAACGACCTCCATTTTTCAATTTAACTAACCCCATAACTCACTCTACACTGACCCCGGGGTCCCTTGGGCGGGAGTCACTCCTCCCCCCAATCACTCATCGCACCATGCATTCCACATTCGCTCCACACACACAGACCCGCTGGCCTCACTCACTCAACATGTACTCACCTCACAACTTTTCAACACACACACCGCTGAACTCTGCCATCCTTCTAACTACCTCCCTTACCTAACTCGTGCTCCCACGTCGTCCCTTAAACTATAGCACGTTCCATTTAACACTACGTAGCTAAACTACATCCCCTCTACACATTCACAAGTCTGTCCATGTCCTCAAAATCAAAAAAATAATTTCCCATCCTAAATCTGGCTACAATCCTTCAAACTAATCCATTCCACAGGCCCCATGAGGACTTACCCCTGCCCCATGGAGCCGGTCTAGCTAAGCTAACCCTTCCCCCTAACTAGTTTCCTCCTGTGCACAGGTAAGGGGGTCTTCCACCCCTTGCCCGGGAATCCTGTGCACCCGAAAGTGAGGCTTGCTTTTTTTTTTTCACATGCGCAGCACCAGCGCGGCAACTAACAGCAAGCGCACTTTGCACCTGCCCGTGACGTCATGCAGCTGCACGTGTACCTCGTCCCTCCTTGGACGGTACCATCCGGCAGGGATACCCCTCCTGCCGGATTCCAACCCCACGTGCAGCCATGACGTCACCGTGCGCATAAAAAAAACACAAGCCCCACGTCTCGAGGGGTTCCCCACGCGAACACATGTGCTCTGCCCGTTGGAGCTTCACACACACGCCCGCGTGGAGAACCCGTCCGGTCCAAATCCGAAATCCTGCCTAAACTTTGTCCGTCGCGGGATCGGCAACATTCACCGTGCTCGTTTCCGGACCGGGACTTCACTCTCGCAAGCGAGCACGTGGGGGCCTCGTGCGTTGCACAGCACGGACCTCGCGCTCGCTGCTGGGTGAACCCGGCACGGTCCCCGAAACAGCTACAGCCGCTACCCGGCTTTTGTCCCTCACATGTCGCCATCGTCGTCTCAATTCCACCCACGCACACCTGAGTGTTACGACGCTCACACTCCACTCCATTATATTCGCCCCGGGAGACGCGGCTGCATGTTCACACATTCCCACCGACATCTCCCTCACACACAGCGACCTTGCACACGCTGTCTCTCTCACACTCGGCCGCTCACTCACGCATGCCATTACCCTTGCACACGTGGCTCCACTCACTCGCGGCCTTTCACTCACTCGTGCCATTTCCCTCACACAAACCATACTACTCACACACGCGGGGGCACTCATCCGCGGTGCCTCACTCATACACCGTGCCTCACTCACACACGCGGGGGCACTCAACCGCGGTGTTTCACTCACACATGGCGCGCTGGGAAGCACGCCCTTCTGCACACTTATCACCACACCACTCACACACGGGGTCGCTTCCGCACACGGGATCTTTGTCACCCACCCGGTCGCTCTCACACACGCCCTTGCACCCGCGCTATGCGTGCGTTGCAGCACGCATTTCGCCACACTCGTGAACACACACCTCGACACCACACACACCGGGACAACCACACTGGGGATTCGTGTTCCCACAAGGGTATCCGGGGCCTCTATACCCCCCAAGCTCTCCGTGCACCTGTCCACAGCACTCGTCCCCTCAACCTCGCAAAGCACGACCGAACCCACCTGGTCGTGACTCGCCTCAAGGGGGCATACTCCCTCCCCTCGTTCCTGGAGGTGGCCATCCAGCTGCTCGCACTGGGTCTCCACCCAGTCCACCAGCTCACCCCCATTGTCCTCCACTACCTCCGTGTGTGTGTGTGCGTCTTGTACTGTACTGAAATGGGAGATGCTTAGCGTCACGACCCTGTTTTCCGAACCAACGGAAAACAGACTCAACCGTGGTTGCATCTCCCGCTCTGGCTCGCCGGCATTGTCAGGCCCCGGTTGCAGGCCGATCTCCAGGTCACTGGGGTCCTCTCGCACCTCGTCATCCAAGACCCCAATGGAGGCCCCCGCCATCCGACACACACGCTTCAAATGTCCCACCTTGTGACAATGCAAACACACGGTGTTCTTATACGGGCACATTTGTCGCAGGTGCGGACCCCCACACCCCCAGCAGCTGCGGAAAGTCCCTTCGCTCCAGGTGCGACCGTGCTGCGGTGCCCCCTCGCTCCAGGCGCGACCGTGCTGCGGTGCCCCCTCGCTCCCGGTGCGACTGTGCTGCGGTGCCCCTTCGCTCCCGGTGCGACCGTGCTGCGGTGCCCCTCGTCCCGCACCGCCAGGCGCGCGTGCGACCTGCGGCACTTGAGCCACCGCTCGGACTTCGGGCTGCGTGACTCGCAGCACTTGTGCGATTACCGCATTGACTTCGGGATTAGCCGCCATACTCCAGCTGGAGCTACTCATTGCGTCCTGGCCAGCAATGGCACGGACATCCGTGAGCGTCTGCTCGACAGACGAAGCAGTCACGACCGCCGAGTCGAATGTGATGTCGGGTAATCGCAGGATAGCCGCTACCATCTTTGCGTCTCGCAGACCAGAAATAAAACGATCTCTGAGCCTTGTTGGACGCTCCTCTACCGTGAATTTGCAAGGCACAGCCGAATGCTTCACTCGTGCCACGAAGTCCGCAACGCGCTCCTCGCCACCCTTAGCGAGATGATCGAACTGGAACCGCGCGAGATGTAACGACTTCTCCGGCGCCAAGTGGGTCTTCATTTTCGTCACGATGTCCTGAAAGGATAGCACATCATCACTGGGTCTATTTGGAGCCACCAAATCACTCAGCAGGCGGTAGTGCTCCGTTGATAGCGAGGCGAGCAAGATCGCCTTGCGTTTCTCTTCATCCTCTACATCATTCGCCCGAAAGTAGCAACCCAACTGTTCAGAAAACAACTCGAACTCATCTCCCCCGAACACGGGTACACGTCCGTGTGCCGTGCCGCGACCTTCCGCCATGTTCCGTGAGATACTTGGCTCCGTAGCTTGGAACCGCCCTTACACACGCCGATCCGCCGATCCTCGTTCGCCAACTGTACTGTACTGAAATGGGAGATGCTTAGCAGGCAGACACGAAGTGGAGGAACAGTCGAGCCGGGCTGTGTTGCACGAGTGCGAGCAAGGGCGTACTGTGCCCGCGGCTCCCCTTTATTCCATACTCGGTACACTCACGAGCCGGCCGACTCCAGCATTACTACGACGCCTCAGACGGCGTGCACACCTCATATCCCTTGCCGACCCCCACGGCCACCTCCCATCATCACGCCCACCATGCAACATCACCATGCCCTTCCCCATAGGCCCGCAGACTCCACCACACGTCTTTATCCCCGTCTTCATCGTGTAGTCTTCCCTCTATCGTTCCCATCTCCCGTGTCTCTGCCAACTCAGTCACCTCTTCACCCTTTACCTCCCTTGTCTCAACTATTATTTCCGTCTCTTCCCTTGTTATCTCCCTCGTGCACGTCTCCGTCACACAAATTAGTTTTTCCCTCTCGGTCACCGTCACTTTTTCCGTCACGACCCTCGCCCAACACGTCTCCCGAATTACTTTGTCACCCGCCTCCACCGCGGGCCTGACAGCCGTTGCACTCCCTCCCAGCTCGTTCGCTCCCACACGTGGAGTCGCCATTTTAAACTCCCTGGTAACGGCCTTCATGCCCGCCTGCAGGCTTCGGCCCATGTTCTGCGTCTCACCCCGCAGCTCTTTCATTTCTTCCTTCATTTTGAGTGCGTTTGTTTCCATATTTTCGTTCATGCCTTTTATTTCGTTTGTGTTTGTATCCATCTTTTCGTTCATGCCTTTTATTTTGTTTGTGTTTGTATCCATCTTTTCGTTCATGCCTTTTATTTCGTTTTTCATTTCATTTGTGTTTGTATCCATTTTCGTTCTCATTTCCGCATGCATTTGTTGCGCATCCGCATTCATCTTTGCCAGCATGGTGAATAGCTGGGTCATGTCGGGTGCGTTTGGGTGAGCCGTTTCGGCAGGGATCGGGGAAGGGTTTTGGTGGAGAGGGGGAGGGGAGGTGTCATACACCGCGGCCGCCGCCGCACCTATTTCGGGCTCTGGGTTCAGTTGGGGGAGTTCGTGTTCCTGCACAACCAACATTTCCTGCATGGGGTTTTCATCCTGGACCATGGATTCTACACATTCTAAATCCATTTCTAATACCCCCGGCTCCCGCTCGCCTTGAGACGCCATCTTATTTCTCGTAAAGCGTTAATTTAAATCGCTCGTAATTTGGAGGGAATCGGGGGTCGCTCCTCTCACCCCTGGACCGATTCCCGTGAATTTAGCTGGAGACAGGAGAGCCCGTTTTCCCGCTCTCCGATACCAGTGCCGCGAGGAGGGGGATGGGTTTGTGTCCCACTCCTGACAACAGTGTTGCTGATTCGCGCCCGCCGGCGTGCGAGCGGCCACGTAACTCGAATCGCGGAACGTCGCCCACCGGACGGACAATCCCGTCGTGACCCTCTCGGACTAACGCCGGGAACTAGTCACGGGTGGGCCTTTCGGCCTCACCACGATCGTGCCAATCGGCCCCCCGCGTGGGATAGGGTTGCTCGCCTAATTCGACCTACCTAAGTACCCACACGGAGGGTAGACCGGGCGATCGCACCTCGCCGCAGGTCGACTTCGGACACGGGCCACTTTAAGCAACCCGTTCCGTACTATCGGGATAACCGAGCGGTGTTATCGTCAACCTCGACGGTTCGATTAATTATTGGGCGTATTTAGCCCACGACCAACCCTTTACGTGAAGTAAGATGGAGATTCAATAAAAGAAAAGACGAAGCGAAACGGGAAAAACAGTTCAACATAAAGCACATTTATTCCGCGGCAAACGGAAAGCACACATATACAATCACAACAATTATGCACCAAAAGCAAATGTAAAAGTAACACGACAATTCTGCACAAAAAGCAAATGCAACAAAAGAGATACAATGCAGATCTACTACAGACTACGCGAGCACACGGCAACACTTACACAGTTTTACTTCACAGACGGCGCCGACAACACATATACTCCAAAGCAAAAGGAAAAGGGGCCACCCTCAAATACAAGGGGGCAGACGGGCCTGGGGCCGAGACCACGTCGAGCCTACCCGTCTGGTGATTAGCCGCAAAATGGCAGCGGCGCCCCGACTCCACGGGCCTCGCTGGCACTGCCTGGAATGGGGTGGGAACGGGGCCCCCTTCTCACACTATCTCAGCGCGGGGGGAAACAGGAGGGGGTTGTTGATGCTCAGGGGGGAAGAGGATATCTGGCTGGCTTGGGTCCCGCGACGAGCGACTCCACCGTGACCTCGACCGCGTTCCCGGCCTCCCCTCTCCGCAGCTCCCCGACTCTGACACGAGCGCAGACCTCCACAAAGCTTCTTGGCTTCTCCAGCCTCTCCGGACTCCGACAGACACTCTCTCGACTGATTTCGCCGCCGCCACAACTCTCCAACTCTTTCCTCTTCTAAACTCTTTCCAACTGCCCTGATTCGCTCGGCGCTTTATAGTGCGACAGGAGAAATCATATGCAGATTTTTGGATCAGGAACGGCACGGGGGCGGAGCCACGCTCCCCATTGGACAGAGGAAAAGTGGGCGTGAATCATTATTGATCCGCGAATCTGCATATAGCGATTATACTCCGACGCGCCTGGAGGCGGGGCCAAATCGCCCCACGCTCGCTGATAGGACGGAACAGAAGTGGGCGTGAATCATTCTTGATCCGATTTCTCGGAAAGGCTGGTGTTTTTGTGGTTGTCAAGATGCGGTTGGTGGTGGTTGTGGTGGTAGTAATGGCGGTTGGTCCAAAATAAAGATAGTAAAAGAAAAACGGCTATCTAAAAGGGTCGCAGTCCGAATGAATGACATTTATTCCCGCTAAACAACGGGTTTGGGCTAACTACACATATACTTACAGAGATATCTCACCTATGGGACCTGAATGGTGGTTTGCGAATTTCCTCAACCACAACAATATATATATATATATATATATATATATATATATATATATATATATATATATATATATATATATATATATATATATATATATATATATGTATGAAGTTGAATGTATTTGTGGACGGACGGACGGACTGACGATGCGCCATCCCATAAGCTCCCCTGAAATACGTTCCAGGTATGCCAAAAATCATTCCAAACAGGAAACTTACTGTTGTTAACGACGTCATAAAGGATATCAACAACAGGCACAAAGAACTAATATAACGTGTTGAATTAGTTAGTTAGTTCATTAATGCATCATGCAGGTGTGGCAACTGCAGCTACCTGTCCTGCCATCTGTTCCATAATGATGATCTGTCACAACAGACTTTGATCTCGAGCCAATGTTCGTGCTTCCACTTGTGACGTTATTTGTCTGGCACAGAAATCTGCCTTGAAGTCCATCCACAGTTTTGGTGACCTTCCTCTTGATCGAGTGCCATTTACTCTTCTTTCTATGAGGGTTTTTGGAAGCCTGTTCTGGGGCATCCGATGAATGTGCCCAAATAATATAAGCCTTCTTTGTATTATTTATCCATCCATGATGGATGATCTATCCATCCATGATCCATCCATCGGGACCATTCTCTGTGCAGAGCGTTGGTGCTGCTTAAGCCGTCTCCTTGGCTTTTGGGCACAATCCTGAAAGGGTCACCACTCTGACACAGGATACAAGCAAGTTGGCACTCATTTTGCCGACCTCAGAAGGATGACAGGCAGAGTCAACCCCACCTGGTATTAATTTAACGCGTGAGTGGGATTTGAACTCAGGATCCTAGGATCCCAAACCCACCACCCTAACCATTAAGCCAACACCAGGCATTCTTTGTGTTATACTCTGTTATTGTGTGTTTTACTCCAACGGTTTCCCTTATTATAGTATTCTTTATTTGGTCCAGCCTCCTTACTCTCATTATTTTTTTGCCGAAAGAATACCATTTGAAAAACAAGGAGTCGATGTTCATCTTCTTGCGTTACTGCTCAAGTTTCTGAGCCATACATCAAGACTGTGAGAACCAAGACCATATACAGTTCAACTTTGGTGTCACGTTGGATGTATTTTGCCGTCCAAATACTTTGTAGCCGCTGAAATGCTCCCAGTGTTTTCCCAATTCTATGTTTGATGTCTTCGCTGCAAGTTCCATCCTGTGATATGGTACCCCCCAAATAAGTGAATTCCTGAGCTTGTTTTAAAACTATGCTGTTTACATTGATTTAATTTGGGTGGTGCCTTCTGATGACTTGTGTCTGTTTTTGTGATGACGATCTTCATGCCCAGATCATGACTGCTACTGTAAGCACAATGTACAACGGTTTTCAGGTATTCTGCCATCTCTGTTTGCAATGGACTGGATTGTATGGACTGTATGGACTGGATTCTCGGGAGGATGTCTGAGAGATCAAGCTGCGGTGCATCGTTTGGGAATGTCAAGATCTCCTACCTTGATTTCACAGATGATGCAGGAATCTTTGCGGAGAATTTAGATATCCTTTTGGGGGCCATCGAGGTGCTGAATGAGGAGTCAGAGCCGCTGGAATTACGGGTTTCCTGGGTCAAAAATAAGATCCAGGCTTTCGATGACATCTTGGATGCTGCTGTCCTGTCTGTGCCTGTTTGTTATGAGGATGTTGAGGTCATGGAGAGATTCACTTACCTTGGCAGTGATATTCATGTCTCTGCTGGCTGTGAGCCAGAGGTCAATAGACGCCTGGGTCGGACCTGGGGAGTCATGGATTCACTGGATAATGGGGTGTGGCACAGTCGGTACCTGTACGGGAAGACGAAAGTCCGAGTCTTCAGGTCCTTGGTGCTTTCAGTCTTGCTCTATGGATGCGAGACTTGGACTCTGACCAAGGATCTGAGACAGAGACTTAATTCCTTTGGTACCAGGTCTCTTCGGAGAATCCTTGGCTATCGCTGGTCAGACTTTGTGTCCAACGGGCGGCTGCTGAGAGAGACTCAAATGAGATTTGTTACCTGCATAGTCCGTGAGCGTCAGCTGCGGCTGTATGGACATGTGGCTCATTTTCCTGATGCTGATCCTGCTCACCAGATTCTCTCAGCGAGGGAGTCTCGTGAGTGGAGGAGGCCAATGGGCCGACCACATGCCTTGTGGTTGCAGCACGTTGATTGGCATCTCAAGGAGATGCGGATGGGCCAGGCATCTGCCTGGGGGGTGGCCAGACGGAGGCCCCTGGAGTACCGGCGGAAAGTGGACGCAGCGATGTGCTGCTCTGGCGCATGCGCCCATACCTGACCTGACCTGTTTGCAAGACAACGTCATCTGCGAATCGAAGGTTTGATTTAACCTTTCCATGGATGGTAACTCCTTGCGGCATGTCATGTATCGCATGTAGCATTATGAGTTCAAGCAACAAGTTGAAGAGCTAGGGTGATATCACACGCCCCTGATGGACTCCAAGTGTCATGCTGAACCAGTCGGTCAGATCTCCTGTCACTGTTACTGCACTCTTTGACTTGCTGGTAGTATGCCTGAAGTACACTACATGGCCAAAAGTATGTTGACATCCATTCTAATTAGTGGATTTGGCTATTTCATCGACACCCATTGCTGACAGACACACAATATATAATCAAGCACACAACCATGCAATCTCCATCGACAAACATTGGCAGAAGAGCTCAGTGACTTTCAACTTGGCACCGTCATAGGATGCTACCTTTCCAACAAGTCAGTTCATCATATTTCTGCCCTGCCAGAACTGCCCCGGTCAACTTTAAGTGCTGTTATTGTAAAGTGGAAACATCTAGGAGCAACAACAGTTCAACCGCAAAGTGGTAGGCCACACAAGCTCACATAACGGGACCACCGAGTGCGAAAGCACGTAGCGTGGAAATATCGTCTGTCGTTGGTTGTTTCACTCACTACCAAGTTCCAAACTGCCTCTGGAAGCAACGTCAGCACAAACAGTGTTTGTTGAGAGGTTCATGAAATGGGTTTCCATGGCCGAGCAGCTGCACACAAGTGTAAGTTCACCATGCGCAATGCCAAGCGTTGGCTGGAGTGGTGTAAATCTCATTGCCATTGGACTCTGGAGCAGTGGAAATGCGCTCTCTGGAGTGATGAATCACGCTTCACCATCAGGCAGTCCGACGGGTGAATTTGGGTTTGGTGGATGCCAGGAGAACACTACCTGCCCGAATGCATGGTACCAATGCTAAAGTTTGGTGGAGGAGGAATAATGGTCTGGGGATGTATTTCATGGTTCGGGATAGGCCCCATAGTTCAATTGAAGGGAAATCTTAATGCTACAGCATGTAATGACTTTCGAAACGATTTTGTGCTTCCAACTTTGTGGCAACAGTTTGGGGAAGGCTCTTTCCTGTTTCAGCATGACAATGCCCCCATGCAGAAAGCGAGGTCCATACAGAAATGGTTTGTTGAGATCGGTGTGGAAGAACTTGACTGGCCTGTACAGGGCCCTGACATCAACCCCACCGACCACCTTTGGGATCAATTGGAACACCGACTGTGAGCCAGACCAAATGACCCAACATCAGTGACAGACCTCACTGATGCTCTTGTTGCTGAATGGAAGCAAATCCCCACAGTAATGTTCTAACATCTAGTGGAAAGCCTTCCCAGAAGAGTGGAGGCTGTTGTAGCAGCAAGGTGTGGAAGCTGTTTTAGCAGCTAAGTGTGGAGGCTGTTTTCACAGCAAGGTGTGGAGACTGTTGTAGCAGCTAAGTGTGGAGGCTGTTGTAGCAGCAAGGTGTGGAAGCTGTTTTAGCAGCAAGGTGTGGAGGCTGTTGTAGCAGCAAGGTGTGGAGGCTGTTGTAGCAGCTAAGTGTGGAGGCTGTTGTAGCAGCAAGGTGTGGAAGCTGTTGTAGCAGCAAAGTGTGGCGACTGTTGTAGCAGCAAGGCATGGAGGCTGTTCTAGCAGCAAAGTGTGGAAGCTGTTGTAGCAGCAAAGTGTGGAAGCTGTTGTAGCAGCAAGGTGTGGAGGCTGTTTGGCAGCAAGGTGTGGAGGCAGTTGTAGCAGCAAGGTGTGGAGACTGTTGTAGCAGCAAGGTGTGGAAGCTGTTGTAGCAGCAAGGTGTGGAGGCTGTTGAAGCAGCAAAGTGTGGAGGCTGTTGTAGCAGCAAGGTGTGGAAGCTGTTGTAGCAGCAAGGCATGGAGGCTGTTGTAGCAGCAAAGTGTGGAAGCTGTTGTAAGGGCAAGGTGTGGAGGCTGTTGTAAGGGCAAGGTGTGGAGGCTGTTGTAGCAGCAAGGTGTGGATGCTGTTGTTGCAGCACGGTATGGAGGCTGTTGTTGCAGGACCAACTCCATATTAATGCCCATGATGTTGGAATGAGATGTTGGATGAGCTGGTGTCCACATACTTTTTGCCGTGTAGTGCAGCTTGGTGATTTTAATGGGGAAGCCAAGTAATTTTAGTGCCACCATAAGCCATCTTGCCACACAGAGTCAAACACTTTTTCGAAGGCTATATAACAGCAATATACATCCTTGTTCATTTCCAGGTATTTCTCTATTATGTTTTTTGGTGTGAATTTATTAATTTACTTATTCGTATGCAGCCTGTGGCTGCTTGGTTGTATCATTTCCTGGAAGTGCAGGTGTGCCACTGATACAGTGCCCCTGTTACCAGTAAGCTGGTACTCATTTTGCCGATCTCGGTAGGATGACAGGCTGAGTCAACCCACGTGGTGTTAATTCAATCGCTGGGCCGGGGCTTGAACTCAGGACCCTAAGATCTTAAACCAATCACCACAACTGTTAAGCGACCACCAGGCTTTTCGTGTGAATAATAAATTGATCGACTGGTGATCTTCCTAGGTGAAATCAGTATTTCTTTTAATTTCTTCATCATTTTTGTTTGAATAGTAGTTGTTAAGATTTTCTCTGCATGACTCAGCAGGCTGATGCCTCTGTAATTGTCACAGTTTAACTTGTCCTTTTTGTATGTGGGGTAATGATGGCTTTACCCCATTTGTCTGTAAATACTTCACTCTTCCAAATCAACTTGCACAACTTACACAGGATTGTGTCAATACCAAATTCACCGGTTAAATAAGGTGGTGTAAAAGACGCTGCACCAATGGTGATGAACTTCCGAATTTTTTTTCTCCCTCCTTTAAAATCTTTATTTTATTTAAATTGAATTATATATTTGAAGACTGTAGAACAAAACTCGCCTTGTTGGCACTTTCATAAACCTTCCGTTTAGCAGTATTTTGACATAATATTGTTCTATTACGGCATTTTACGTCATCACGACCAATCAAGTTTTCCGCTCACAGACCCCTCCCATGTGTTTGTGTCTAAATGGTGCGGGGTAAGGTGCTCTATGAGCTCTCCAGTTAATTCTTCTTCTTCTTCCGTGAACCTAATTTACTCGGGGCATAGCTGTGCTGCTGATGCAGTGCCTCCTGAGGTTAGGGCAGGAATTTGGAACTTATTCAGGGTGCAGGAGATATCTCGCATACTCTTCACGAAGGACACCGTGGGATCTTTAGCGTCCACTAAATAATGCTAGCAGACGGGACACCCGGCTTAACAGCCATCTGAGGGACGGCACACACACACTGATTCCTCTTCTTGCATGCGAGGCACCAGGATGGCAGTTTATAGCTGGACCGAGATTGGAACCCAGGCTCTAGACCGCTCAGAGATGAGTGTGCATACCTCAAGTCTTGACCTTATAATAAATTCTCTCATGACATGTTTATCTTCCGAAAATATTTATTTTTGGTAGAAAATGTGTGTGTGTTTGTGTGTGTTTTTTTTTAACAACAGCAAAAATGCACAGAGTTTGTGCGCGATTGAAACAAATGCTTTTGTTGAACACCTGGGGGCGCAGAGTCGTAAAGAAAGCCGAATACGCGAACTCCGTTCATCATGTTCTCCAAAGTAGAGACTAAAGTGCAACGAACGTCAACTTCTTGTTTTCTTATGTTATACGTTAAAGGAAATATTTTGATGCTACTTATATATCCTGGACTTCATAATTGAAGAATAAAATGTTGGCTTTTTTTGGACTATTTTGAACTCCTTCCGAGAACCTTTTGAGGGCCGGCGGATTGATTTCTCGCAGGCCCAGGTGTACTGCAAATTGTGACGTCATTAACAAAGCATGTTCTGTCTTTTCCAACAAAACAAGATGAAATACCTGCAAGTACATCGAAGTTGACAGGATAGATAGGAATTGTGCCTGTTTGAGACGACAGTACGTATATTAAATGTGAGTTTTTAATCTAATTTCACTTATGAACCTTCGAATTTTCATGGAGTGAACTGCTTCGTCACGAAAGTTCAATGGAATATCAAATTGGTCAAATAAATAAAGTAGAATAAAAGAAATATTAATTTCCTTACTAATGATACGTCATAATCGTCATCAGTGCACGGCACACTCTTTCATGAGCGTCAGTACTGGGGAAGGAGTCTCCTGGGTGGTATGCCACTGTCCTCCCAGCAGTTAGTCAAGGAAAGAACTTGCAATTATTTCAGGATGTCGGCGATAACTCGCCTACCCTTTACAAAAGATACCGATGGATCTGTATAAATGAACATCCGCCATCAATCAGTACTGGCGGACAAGTACTCTAACTTAATAACCTTCTGAAGGACAGCACACACATTGATGCCTTGCTCTGCACATGGAACACCAGCTAAGGTGAAAATTTATGGCTGGGTGGAGATTCGAAGCCTGGAGGCACTTGCACAAGCCTTGAAGATACCCTGCCACCACACTCATTATGGTGGTCCAAATATCCTGTCCATCATTCCATTGAGACCATACTCTGTGCAGATCATTGGTGCTGCCTAAGCAGTCTCCTTAGCTATTGGGCACAATCCTGGACAGGTCGCCACTCCGACACAGGATACCAGCAAGCTGGCAATCATTTTGCCAACCACGGAAGGATGACAGAAAGAGTCAACCCCACCTGGTATTGATTAAACAGCAGAGTCAGATTTGAACTCAGGAACCCAGGATCCTAGGATCCCAAGCCCACCACCTTAACCATTAAGCCAACACCAGTAATAAGTGTCCTGTCCCATAAGGTAATGTAAAAAGATTTTCAACAAATAAAAAATATCGTTTGTGGGTTTAATTATATATTTCTCGCCACTTTCAGGAACAAATGACAATAACATATCAATGTAATGTCTGATTGACAATGTATAATGAAAGGAAATTTGCAAACTGGGCTCCTTCCATTTTTCCTTGCAATCCGAAATGTTGCATGTTCCGGTTCCACCATTTGTAAAATTTAATGTCTTGTCGGACTCCTGTGTCATCACAGCCTCAACCAAAACAGAAAACCTGGAATTAATCATACTTACTGTATTTTCGAGCATGACCCTATAGAGATGGGACTTTTGGACCACCCTGTAGACTTATTTTGAAAGTATATTAACATGTTGGCATATCTTAAACTATTTTGAGAACGTTCTTTCGATAATTTTTGGAATCTCGAATAAAATTCAAGTATTTTATGTGATGCCAACTTTTGCATTCAATTCGAAACAGAATCGAATCATATGGAAAACTTTTGTATGTTGCAGTTCCAACAGGGAGCACTTTATCGTATTGTGCGCCGTCCTTCGGAGGCGACTGTCTGGCCGCCTGTTTTCTTCTTGCACTATCTTGTGAGCATTGAACACAGTAATCTTTGAGAAAAAGTGAAGTCTGCAAATGGCCACATTTCATATTCCTCATATCGGATTGGCATATGCTGGTCCACTTTTCCTCATTCAAACCCACAGCAACCCCACGTGGTTTTGTTTAACGAATGTTACATCAGCTCAAATACTGCACAAATTCTAGTAATTTGAAGGTTAAATAGGGCAACTGCATTTGCAAATGACATTATTCTGAAGCTTTATGTGGGAGTATATCTAATGATTGTATAAAGCTCATTCCAATCACTCACTGACTCACTGACTGATATTAAAGATCGGTACCTTCCGGGTGATGTAGAAAGATGAAATTTCGTGTGCCAATAGACATCAAAGCCAATACACTGGAGAAATCACAGAACCATCAGAAAGCATCCGTAAATGAAAATATAAATAAATGAAAATAAGTTAATGTAAAAAAAATGCAGGTGAGCAACCCGAGACAATGAGGAAACACGGTAATTTTGTGTACTGACAGGTATCAAAGCCAGTACACCAGGAGAAATCACAGAACCATCAGAAAGCATGTCAATGAAAATGTAAATAAATGAAAATAAATAAATGCAGGTGAGCGACCTGAGACAATGGGGAAGCACAGTAATTTTGTGTGCCAATGGACATCGAAGCCAATACACCAGAAAAAAAAATCACAGAACTGTCGGAAAGCATCCGTAAATGAAAATATAAATAGATGAAAATAAGTTAATGTAAAAAAAATGAAGGTGAGCAACCCGAGACAATGAGGAAACACAGTAATTTTGTGTACTGACAGGTATCAAAGCCAGTACACCAGGAAAAATCACAGAACCATCAGAAAGCATCTGTCAATGAAAATATAAATCAATGAAAATACAAATCAATGAAAAAAAATATATATATATATATATATATATATATATATATATATATATATATATATATATATATATATATATATATATATTTTGTTGTGGTTGACGAAATTCACAAACCACCATTCAGGTCCCTTAGGTGAGATATCTCGGTAAGTATATGTGTAGTTAGGCCCAAACCCGTTGTCTAGAGGGAATAAATGTCATTCATGCGGGCTGCGACTCTTCAGGATAGCCGTTTTTCTTTTACTATCTTTATTTTGGACCAGCCGCCATTATTACCACCACCAACCACGTCTCAACAGCCATCACACAACAACCACCAACCACAACGCCGCTTCACAACAACCACAATGCCGCTTCACAACAACAACCACCAACCACAACGCCGCTTCACAACAACGACCACCAACCACAACGCCGCTTCACAACAACAACCACCAACCACAACGCCGCTTCACAACAATGACCACCAACCACAACGCTGCTTCACAACAACAACCACCAACCACAACGCCGCTTCACCACAACCGCCACGACCTTTACCGTCACAACTCGCCACCATCGCATCCACACCATCTCGCGCCACTCGTGGGCACCGATACTGGACTCGTGCAGGACGCGCACCGAGCAGCGTATTCAAAAACATCACGGACTTTCCGCAGAAAACGGATCAAAAACGACTCACGCCCACTTTTGTTCCGTCCAATCGGAGAGCGTGGGCAATTTGGCCCCGCCTCCAGGGTGTAGGAGTGAGGTCGTGATATGCAAAAACATGGATCAAAAAGCATTCACGCCCACTTTTCCTCGGTCCAATGGGGAGCCAGTTAGAGGTGAAGGGTCAGAGGCAAAGGGTCAAGGGTGAAAGAGCGAAGCCACGGGGCTTATATAAACGGCTGCGTTCGTCAGTAAAGTAGTTGTGAGGAGTTCAAGAGAGTTGTCGGTGGAGCTGGAAAGAAGTGGGAGAAGTCAAGAATGAAGAGTTGGGACGAGCCAAGAGAGGAGACGGAGAGGGCGAGTAGACGGAGCTGTGGAGAGGTGACGGCGGCGAAGGCGGACGATGGGGTGCTCGCGTCGGTGCCGGGAGCTGCAGAGGGAGAGGCCCGCAACGCGACCGAGGTCGAGGAGACGCTCGCCGCGGGACCCGAGACAGGGTGATATCCTCCTTCCCCCGAGCATCAGCAACCCCCTCCTGTTTCCCCCCGCGCTGAGATAGTGCGACAAAGGGGGCCCCTTTCCCACCCCCTACCAGACACTGTCCGCGAGGCCCGCGGAGTTGAGGCACCACCGCCACTTCGCGTCTCATCATCAGACGGGTAGGCCCGACCCTGTCTCGGCCCCAGGCCCGCCTCATCCTTGAGGGTGGTTCTTTTTCTTTTGTTTTGGGAATATGTGTTGTCGGCGCCGTCTGTGAAGTAAAATTGTATAAGTGTTGCCGTGTGCCCGGTAGTCGGTTAGATCTGCATTGTTGCATTTGCTTTTTGTGTAATATTGCATTGTCTTCTTCTTTTACATGCACTTTTGGTGGAATTGTATATGTGTGCTTTCCGTTCATCGCGAAATAAATGTGCTTCATGTTGAACTGTTTTCCCGCTTCGCTTCGTCTTTTCTTTCATTGAATCTCCATCTTGCTTCACGTAAAGGGTTGGTCGTGGGCTAAAACGCCCGATAATTAATCGAACCGTCGAGGCCGACGAAAAACACCGCTCGGTTATCCCGATAGTACGGAACGGGTCGCTTAAAGTGGCCCGTGTCCGAAGTCGACCTGCGGCGAGGTGCGATCGCCCGGTCTACCCTCCGTGTGGGTACTTAGGTAGGTCGAATTTGGCGAGCAACCCTATCCCACGCGGGGGCCGATTGGCACGATCGTGGTGAGACCGAAAGGTCCACCCGTGACTAGTTCCCGGCGTTAGTCCGAGAGGGTCACGACTGGATTGTCCGTCCGGTGGGCGACGTGCCGCGATTCGAGTTACGTGGCCGTCCGCACGCCGGCGGGCGCGAATCCGCAACACTGGTGTCAGGTCGTGCGATATAAACTCATCGCCCTCCTCGCGGCACTGGTATCGGAGAACGGGACAACGGGCTCTCCTGTCTCCGGCTAAATTCACGGGAATCGTTCCAGGGGTGAGAGGAGCGACCCCCGATTCCCTCCAAATTACGAGCGAGCTAAATTAACCCTTTAAGAGAAGCAAGATGGCGTCTCAAGGCGAGCGGGAGCCGGGGGTATTAGAAATGGATGTAGAATGTGTAGAATCCATGGCTCAGGATGAAATCCCCGTGTAGGAAATGTTGGTTGTACAGGAAAACGAACTCGCCCAACTGAACCCAGAGCCCGAAATGGGTACGGCAGCGGCCGCGGTGTATGACACCTCCCCTCCCCCTCTCCACCAAAACCCTTCCCCAACCCCTGCCGAAACGGCTCACCCAAGCGCACCCGACATGGCCCAGCTATTCACCATGCTGGCACAAATGAAAACGAAAATGGATGCATACGCAAATGAAATGAAAGGAATGAACAAGCAAATGAAGGAAGAAACTAAAAAGCTGCGGGGTGAGACGCAGAACATGGGCCGATGCCTGCAGGCGGGCATGAAGGCCGTGAGCAGGGAGCTTAAAATGGCGACTCCACGTGTAGGAGCGAACGAACTGGGAGGGGGTGCGACGGTGACCGAAAGGGAAAAATTAAATGGGGAGACCAAAACGTGTGAGACGAGACACGAGGTGACGACAAAGGAAATAAAAATAGTGGAGACAAGGGAGGTAAAGGGTGAAGAGTTGGCAGAGACACGGGAGATGGGAACGATAGAGGGAAGACTGCACGATGAAGACGGGGTAAGTGACGCACACACACACACGGAGGTAGTGGAGGACAATGGGGGTGAGCTGGTGGACTGGGTGGAGGCCCGGTGCGAGCAGCTGGATAGCCTCCTCCAGGAACGAGGGGAGGGAGTATGCCCCTTTGAGGCGAGTCACGACCAGCTGGGTTCGGTCGTGCTTTGCGAGGTCGAGGGGAGGAGTGCTGCGAACGGGTGCTCGGAGAGCTTGGGGGGTATAGAGGCCCCGGAGACCCTTGTGGGGACACGAATCCCCAGTGTAGTTGTCCCTGTGTGTGTGGTGCAAGGTGTGAGTGCGTCCCCGTGTGTGGAAGCGACCCCGTGTGTGAGTGGTGTGGTGGCGATGGTGCCGGAGTACGTGCTTCCCAGCACGCCGTGTGTGGATGAGGCACCGTGTGTGGAAGAGGCCGTGTGTGTGGATGAAACGGCCAGTGTGGATGAGGCACCGCGGTTGAGTTCCCTCGCGTGTGTGAGTGAGGCACGGTGTATGAGTGAGGCACGAGTGAGTGGAAGGTCGCGAGTGAATGGAGCACCACGTGTGAGTGGTATGGTTTATGCAAGGGAGACCGTGTGTGTGAGAGAGCGGTATGTGAGGGAGATGTCGGTTGGCATGCGGAAGCATGCAGCCGCGTCTCCCGGTGTGAATGTAATGGAATGGAGTGTGAGCGTCGTAACACGCAGGTGTGCGTGGGTGGAATGGAGGCGACGACGGAGACATGTGAAGAAAGAAAGCCGAGTAGCGGCTGTAGTTGTTTCGGGGACCGTGCCGGGTTCACCCAGCAGTGAGCACGAGGTCCGTGCTGTGCAACGCACGAGGCCCCCACGTGCTCGCTTGCGAGAGTGAAGTCCCGGTCCGGAAACGCCAGCGGTGGATTTGCCGATCCCGCGGACGGACAAAGTTTAGGCAGGATTACGGATTTGGACCGGATGGGTTCTCCACGCGATCGTGTGTGTTGAGCTCCAACGGGCAAAGCACATGTGTTCACGTGGGGAACCCCTCGAGACGTGGGGCTTGTGTTTTTTTTTTATGCACACGGTGACGTCATGGCTGCACGCGGGGTTGGAATCCGGCAGGAGGGGTATCCCTGCCGGATGGTACCGTCCAAGGAGGGACGAGGCACACGTGCAGCTGCATGACGTCACGGGCAGGTGCAAAGTGCGCGAGCTGCGAATTTCCGCGCTGGTGCTGCGCATGAAAAAAAAAAAAAAAGCAAGCCTCACTTTCGGGTGCACAGGATTCCTGGGCAAGGGGTGGAAGACCCCCTTGCCAGGGCACAGGATGGAAACTAGTTAGGGGGAAGGGTTAGCTTAGTTAGACCGACTTCATGGGGCAGGGGTAAGTCCTCATGGAGTCCGTGGAATGGATTAGTTAGAGGAATTGTAGCGAGATTTAGGTTGGGAAATAAAATGATTTTTATGATTCCGAGACAGTGACAGACTTGTGAGTGTGTAGTGGGGACGTAGCTTAGCTACGTAGGTTAAATGGAACGTGCTTTAGTTTAAGGGACGACGTGGGAGCACGAGTTAGTTAGGGGAGGTAGTTAGGAGGATGGCAGAGTTCAGCGGTGTGTGTGTTGAAGAGTTGTGGGTTGTGAGGTGAGTACGTGTGCTTGTTGAGTGAGTGAGGCCAGCGGGTCTGTGTGAGTGGAGCGAATGGGGACTGCATGGTGCGATGAGTGATTGGGGGGAGGAGTGACTCCCGCCCAAGGGACCCCGGGGTCAGTGTAGAGTGAGTTAGCTGGGTTAGTCAAATTAACAAAAATGGAGGTCGTTTTGCTGTTGGTGGAAATGTAGGCTCGAAACCCATTTGGAGGGGTGCAGGAGCCCTGTTGACGGGCTTGGGAGCGTGGCTGCGAAAGGTGAGTATCGCTGAGTGGGTACCCCGGGCACCAGGCTAGTCGGCCGTGGTAGGCCAAGGGCCCATGGGGGGGGGGCCGGGATAGCGTAGTGGGCACGGGTGCGCCTGCTTGGTGCGGGGGCCCGGGGTGCCATTAGCCGCGTGGGCAGTGTTGTGGGCACGGGTGACCCGCGGAAAGGGGCCTGGGAAGCCAGCCTGCCACATGTGCGTTTCAGGGGAGGTGCCATGGGGGGCACTCCCCGGTGTTAGGGAGCTGGTAGGCTCGGAGGCAGTGTAGTGCCCGGGGGTGCCATAGCGGGAGAATCGGCAGAGGGTCGTGCCTGCCAAAGGGAGCCACGTGTCCCAGCCATGAGACCGTGTGAGGGCACGGAGAGAAAATTGGGGGGGCGAGGCCCGAAATTGTGAGGACACCAACACAGGCGACGGGAATCTGGGTTGTTAGAACCAATAGTTTAAGCGAGAGGCGCTTGTTGAAAGCCCCGGGGTAGTTTAACAGTTAAATGGTTAGGGTAGATTAGGAAGTGTACCCCTCCGCACCATCCATCCCCTCGCTCTCGTTGTGGGCCGCTGGACCCACTTTGGTTATAGATCGCTGAACTCTGGGGAGGATATTCTGAGGCTTCGTTGGGCCTCGACACAGGACGCGAGCTCTCCCTTATTCCCCTCCGGGAAGGGAACGTAGGGGTTGGGAGTAGGCTAGGTGACAGGATAGGTTAGCCGAACAAGGACAGTACAGGGGGTTAGGGGACGATTTATAGTGGGGAAGTAAAAATAAAAACAAAAAAATAAGTTGGGGCTAAATTGGGGTTTGACAAATTAAGGGAGTGGGTATGTACAGTGACAGGCAAAGGCGATAGGTTGGGAGGGAGACAGGTAGGTAGGTCCGAGCCCGCCTTCCAAGTGGCCAGCACCACCGCACTCCCTCCACCAACGTCCACGGAACGGCAAAGGCTGGCCAACTTCATCGGCAGCTGTTGTTTTGCTGCGAGGCCTGTGCCGGCTGGATCGTCTGCAGCTGCTGTGCTGCAAGGCCTGTGCCGGCCCACTTCATCTGCCGGCTGGCTGTTTTTCTTCAAGGCCTGTGCCGGCCAGTTCATCTGCCGGCTGTGTTTGCCTGCAGCGGCCTGGTTCTGCAGGCTGTGTTTGCCTGCTGCCTTTGCCATGCCATGCCCACTGCCCCTGTTCACCAGCCCCGTTCAATTTTTGCTTTGCCCCCCCCCCCCTGTTCATTGCCATGTGCGCCAGGATCAGAAAGCAACAGTTTGCAAGCTGCAAGAACTGCCCTGTTGGCAGCTACAACACGGGCCTGTAGTGGCGGCCCGTGCACCGTGTTTGTATTCATCCATCCATTCGTTGTGTTCATTGCGTGTGCCACTTGAGCTGGCACGGATACTGCATTTGTGCAGCCCATGCACCGTTGTGGTTCACTGCGTTCAGTTCAAACCATTCATCCATCCATTCGTTGTGTTCATTGCGTGTGCCACTTGAGCTGGCACGGAGACTACGTTTGTGCAGCCCATGCACCGTTGTGGTTCACTGCGTTCAGTTCAAAAAGGAAGGCCTTGGACTGCGTGTGAGCAGCCGGCCACGTTCCCTGTCACCTGCATTGTTTGAGTCAGAGACTGCATGCGAGCAGCCTGGCTCCCTGCTAACTGCTTTCTTTTTGCAGAGTTCATTGATCCTGGGCCATGGTTTAGTGTAAAATTTGTAAGTTAAGGTAAGATGTACTGTAAATATGAGTGCGCCCCCGGCATGTTTGTCTTAGCGCCGGCAATTTTATTTAAGTCGTCCGTGTGAGTGAGTTTGTTTAGGTAGTTACTCAGCCCTCAGGTTATTTATTATGGGGACACGAATACCATGAATGTCGCACTCAGGGATCCGTAGGTAAAATGTACTAGGGGAGAACTACACATGATGGCACACGAAAATTTGACGACTCGGGACGAGTCTGTAAAAAGGGGAGGGGGTAGTGTTGTGGTTAACGAAATTCACAAACCACCATTCAGGTCCCTTAGGTGAGATATCTCGGTAAGTATATGTGTAGTTTGGCCCAAACCCGTTGTCTAGAGGGAATAAATGTCATTCATGCGGGCTGCGACTCTTCAGGATAGCCGTTTTTCTTTTACTATCTTTATTTTGGACCAGCCGCCATTATTACCACCACCAACCACGTCTCAACAGCCATCACACAACAACCACCAACCACAACACCGCTTCACAACAACAACCACCAACCACAACGCCGCTTCACAACAACGACCACCAACCACAACGCCGCTTCACAACAACAACCACCAACCACAACGCCGCTTCACCACAACCGCCACGACCTTTACCGTCACAACTCGCCACCATCGCATCCACACCATCTCGCGCCACTCGTGGGCACCGATACTGGACTCGTGCAGGGCGCGCACCGAGCAGCGTATTCAAAAACATCACGGACTTTCCGCAGAAAACGGATCAAAAACGACTCACGCCCACTTTTGTTCCATCCAATCGGAGAGCGTGGGCGATTTGGCCCCGCCTCCAGGGCGTTGGAGTGAGGTCGCGATATGCAAATTCATGGATCAAAAAGCATTCACGCCCACTTTTCCTCGGTCCAATGGGGAGCCAGTTCGAGGTGAAGGGTCGGAGGCAAAGGGTCAAGGGTGAAAGAGCGAAGCCACGGGGCTTATATAAACGGCTGCGTTCATCAGTAAAGTAGTTGTGCGGAGTTCAAGAGAGTCGTCGGTGGAGCTGGAAAGAAGTGGGAGAAGTCAAGAGTGAAGAGTTGGGACGAGCCAAGAGAGGAGACGGAGAGGGCGAGTAGACGGAGCTGTGGAGAGGTGACGGCGGCGAAGGCGGACGAGGGGGTGCTCGCGTCGGTGCCGGGAGCTGCAGAGGGAGAGGCCCGCAACGCGACCGAGGTCGAGGAGGAGACGCTCGCCGCGGGACCCGAGACAGGGTGATATCCTCCTTCCCCCGAGCATCAGCAACCCCCTCCTGTTCCCCCCGCGCTGAGATAGTGCGACAAAGGGGGCCCCTTTCCCACCCCCTACCAGACACTGTCCGCGAGGCCCGCGGAGTTGAGGCACCACCGCCACTTCGCGTCTCATCATCAGACGGGTAGGCCCGACCCGGTCTCGGCCCCAGGCCCGCCTCATCCTTGAGGGTGGTTCTTTTTCTTTTGTTTTGGGAATATGTGTTGTCGGCGCCGTCTGTGAAGTAAAATTGTATAAGTGTTGCCGTGTGCCCGGTAGTCGGTTAGATCTGCATTGTTGCATTTGCTTTTTGTGTAATATTGCATTGTCTTCTTCTTTTACATGTGCTTTTGGTGGAATTGTATATGTGTGCTTTCCGTTCATCGCGAAATAAATGTGCTTCATGTTGAACTGTTTTCCCGCTTCGCTTCGTCTTTTCTTTCATTGAATCTCCATCTTGCTTCACGTAAAGGGTTGGTCGTGGGTTAAACGCCCGATAATTAATCGAACCGTCGAGGCCGACGAATAACACCGCTCGGTTATCCCGATAGTACGGAACGGGTCGCTTAAAGTGGCCCATGTCCGAAGTCGACCTGCGGCGAGGTGCGATCGCCCGGTCTACCCTCCGTGTGGGTACTTAGGTAGGTCGAATTTGGCGAGCAACCCTATCCCACGCGGGGGCCGATTGGCACGATCGTGGTGAGACCGAAAGGTCCACCCGTGACTAGTTCCCGGCGTTAGTCCGAGAGGGTCATGACTGGATTGTCCGTCCGGTGGGCGACGTGCCGCGATTCGAGTTATGTGGCCGTCCGCACGCCGGCGGGCGCGAATCCGCAACAATATATACATATATATATATATATATATATATATATATATATATATATATATATAAATATATATATAAATATATATATATATATGCATATATATATATATATATATATATATATATATATATATATATGCATATATATATATATGCATATATATATATATATATATGCATATATATATATATATGCATATATATATATATATATATATATATATATATATATATATATATATATATATATATATATATATATGCAGGTGAGTGACCTGAGAATTGGGAAGCACAGTAATTTTGTATGCCAACAGACATCGAAGCCAATACACCAGAAAAAAAAATCACAGAACTGTCAGAAAGCATCCGTAAAACAAAATAAATAATTGAAAAAAATCAAATGAAGGTGAGCCGCCCAAGACAATAGGGAAGCATGGTTCATTATTGCTTACTAAGTATACCCCGCTGGTATATTATAAAGTTATTTCCAACCACTCACTGATATAAATATTTTGTGCTTTCTCGGTGGGATAGAAACCCAAAATTTTTACACTTACACAACTAAAAACCAATATCCAAGGAAAAATCACAAAGCAGTCAGAAAATGTCTGTAAAAGAATATATCCAAGAATAAAACTTGGCCAGTGCAGACTCGCTCTGCTCATGGTGGATCACCTGACCCAAGACCATGGCGTTTACACCGGAACCGGTTGCCTGGAAACGCTCACACGAGTCTCTTCCGTTTCTTGTTTTATAACTTTTGCCGAATTTACATTAAAATTACTCATGCTGTAAACGTTTAAAGAAAGAGCTCATTCTAATCACTAATTCTTTGCTGACTTGAGGTACATAACTGCTTGCAGAATGCAACCACAAACCACTTCATCAAATATATAAAGCTTAGATTTATTACGAGCAAATACAACCTGTCGCTTCACTGAGAGGAATATTAAGGAGTGGGGAGTAAGAAGGAGGGGAGGGAGAGCAGAAGGAGAGATGAGCGAGGGTAGGTTCAGGGGAAGGAGAGGAGGAAGCGAGGAGGGTTGCAGAAAGGGAAAGCAGCGTGAGAGGATGGCAAGGGAAGGCAGCATGAGGGGAGGGCAGGGGAGGGCAAGGGAAAGATCAACATTGGCCAGATGTTGATTAGATGTTGATTAGATTAGATGTTGATTAGGCCAACCAGACTAGATCAACATTGGTCAAAAGGGAGGGCAAGGTAAGGCACTGATAGGAGGATGGTCCAACACACACATGAGCAAGAGGTGGGAGCAGAGGGGAAGTCACAGCCAGAGGTACTCCTGGGGTTGGGAGGTAAAAGATCAGTACATGGGCAGTGAGAAATTGAGTTCTTGATGTAAAGTGCAACTCTGCCATTGGGGCGTGGTTCAGGCCGAGCAAATCGGAGGAGACAATCACCGGAGAGACACCAAGGAGTCAGGAATGTCCTTTGGGAGAAAGGATTCTGTTAAAAAGTTATGGTTATGTGTTCTTGGTTATGTTATATTATGGAAACTTGGTTATGTGTTCGATATCAATGTCTCGTTGTGTTTTCCTGGATGAGGGCGTGCTACACCCATTGTGGGCGGAGCCACGCCCAAAAAATAGCCATTTTTAGGGGGTAGTCGGATTAAAAATCTATCTTCTCCTAAGGAATTGACTAAATGGAATGGGTTCTTCGGTATTTGAATAGCAAAATGAATTATCTAAAACTTGTTGTTGTCCGAATTTTCATTTTCATCCCAAGGTCAAGGTCACAAGGTCAAAAACTTAGGAAATTGCGAATTTTGACAAAAATCATACGACCGCCCAAACTTTGAGAGCTCGGATGACAATATTTTTTATGCATAATCTTGAGGTCATTCCCCACCTAAATAAAAGTCTTGAAACCATTTTGCTCTATCTCGAACACCTTGCCCGTGACGCCCCCTTCAAGTTTGTTTTTATGCTGATTTCATCAAAGTATGGATAATCCGAGTGCAAAATGCCATATAGCGTATATGACGTCATATTGTTCCTGGAATGTTCCAGAGGAAGTTTTGCACCAAATGTCATAATCCTTGACCTTTGACCTTTAAAGGCCACAAAGGTCAAATTTTCAAAGTTGTCGGAATCGAACCGGGTTTTCGACCTTCTTCGACGAACTATCTCCAATAAGCTATAGCACGTATCCTGTTTCCTTATTTTAATGTCCACAACATTGTTTTGTGACCTTCAAAGGTTATGCAAAGGTCAAAATTTAAAAGTTGTTGAACGAAACCGGGTTTTCAACATTTTGCAGCTGTTAATTGAAGGCCACTATAATTAATTATAACTTGGTCAAAAATTATCACATTATCTCATCCTTGACTTCTGAAACAATCTACATCGTCAAATACCGCTCGTGAACCATTGTCGTCTTCAGACTTGTTATTATTATTATTATTATTATTATTACTATTATTATCCAAAGAAGTGCAGAATCGTCCAAGAGTGTTGGTGCACTGAGTGAGGGTTTGCCTGAAAGCAAGCAGGACACAAAAGTCTGTCCTCTTGTTGGACTCTGCGCACCTTAGCTGGCACCGATTTGCACCAGCGTCATTATCTCCACACTTTTTTGAGAAAAAAAAAACAGGGAGATATTGTAATCGGCTTCGTCTGTCTGTCCGTCACGCTATCTCCTCCTAAACGGTTGTGCAGGAATTCACCAAACTTGGTAGTTATGAAAACCACATGGCAAGAATGTGCAAGAACAGTATCATTGTAGCCCCACCCCCTGGGTGGGGTCAAAAGGTCAAATACCAAAAAATGAAATTACGAACACATTTTTGAATGAAACTTTGAATATGCAATCAAGATTGGGGAACGCTTGAAATACATAACGATTTTTTTTGTATTTGACCCCCAGGTCCATGCCCCAAGGGGTGGGGATTTATGGCCACAGGGGTCAAAACAGGAAAAAATAATTTAATTCAAAATTTGATAGTTGGTCATTCCTGGTGGAACCTTTTGCCATCTTTCAACTTTGCTTTAGGTGGGAAGCGTAGGGATTTGCGATGGCACGTCATCAACTTCTCTCAAGTTTGTCTTGTCGAAGTGTCTTCTCTCTTGACCCGTGTGTGAACGTTGGAAGCAGCATTGCTTGGGAATGCAGCCCACTGTAGTCAAGTGCCCCCTATAGGTCAAGACAGGAATTTTTGGAGTTTATTCAAGGTGCCGGAGATTATAATTCGCCGACTCTGTCAAAAGACATCATGGGATCTTTCGCATGCCCCAGCTAATGCTAGCAGACAGGACACCCTGTTTAAAGTACGCCCGGCGACCGGCACACTTTGTGATGCAATATTCTGTCTGTGAAACACCAATCCGACAGTTTATGGTCTGGTTTGAAATCAAACCCAGACTAGACAGCTCAAAGGGAAATATGCTACCGATACAACATCATATCCTGATGTCAGAGCTCATAATAAAGGCCATTTTAAGGTTATTATGAACACAACTCCACCAACAGAGAAAACGAGGACGTGCACAGAATAAAGATGCTGCAGGTAACTTTACGCAATACAATATGACCCAAGGAGAAGGCAGGCAGTTGGGATCATGTAATTTAGTTTGAATCTCCAGTATTATAGAAATTATTATTTTTATGTCCTTACACATACTGTACATCCTTGCCCAAGCAACCTACATTGAAAACCTTTCAAAACCGTTGAATATGAAGGTGTTGTCACATTGCCACCTTAAAAGCCAAGAGGTGTTTAATTAAATTTTCATACAATCACTGTAGCAAAATAGGTTGAAGTAAATTTTTCGACCATAAATAATTAAAGCACAAAGCTTGTATGTTCGCTAAAGCGGAGCATCGCACCATATGAGATAAGACTGCGGTATTCATACGCTGATTGTTTTGCACATTCAAGAATTTACCAAGAATATTAATGGAGCTAATTGGATATATAGTGCTTTAATTCAAAAGAAAAGTCATCAGTTCTTAATCAATTGACAACGAGAAAGAATGAGGACAATTGTTATATATTGCTTTGTTTGTCCGTTCAGTATTTTGCAGGTTTAGAATGCAATCCGGTGTCTCACATGCCCACCTTGAGATCCCTCACATCATGGTCCAATCGAACAAATCAGCTTTTGGATTTGACCTTGGGGTCTGTGTTCAGCCCTTCCTGGAGGAAAACAATGGCCTGTTCAGTAGTGCTGTGATATTCCACCCAAGCTCACACCATGTGTCTATAATGGAACTCAGATCCGGTGATGTGCCTGCCATCAGAACAAAGCGATCTTGTTTCGTTGAAGATGTTTTGCGGAGTTGTGTTGTACTTTGTATTGTTGAACAATCATTTGAAAATGATTCCCAATTTTCACAGGATGTGGCAACTAGAGTCAGCGCACCTGACGTTGTGTTCTCTATTCTGCGTTGATTATTGGCTCGACTATCTATAACCTGCCACCCCGGTGCTTCGCAGGCATTGTATCTCAAAGTGCGCCGTTGATAGGATTGGACATGCTGGCTTGGTTATTGGTGGACATTATAAATTCTAGTGTGTTTAGCAAAGTGTGGACGTTGTGTGCCTGTAGCCTGACCAAATTCCTCATTCCTGCTGTACTGTGCAGTGATGCTGAATCAGCAGTCCTGCCAAACTTTAGTTTGATGCCACGAGCAGGCCAAATTCATTAATGAATCCCAGTCCAATATGTATTCGTATGAATAATGCTTTGCTCCATTCCATTGTGTAAGTTGCACGAGAGTGCACTGCGAGGCTCATGGATGGTCCAAAATGTGCTGAAGGAAAGCATACTGTGAACATGCCAACGGACAATCATAGCAGACACTCATCTATAATTTATATGCCTTGTGTTGGCTTCACGGTTAAGGTGACTGGCTTAAGATATGTATATCATATATATATATATATATATATATATATATATATATATATATATATATATATATATATATATATATATATATATATATATATATATATATATATATATATATATATATATAGGGTTTTGAGTTCAAGCCCCTCGCTGCTGTGCTGTTGAATAACACCAGGTGGGTTGACAGCATGAGTGTATCAGGTTATTAATACAGGGGGCACTGCATCAGCGGCACAATCATCTGCCACAGGCTGCATAAGAACTTATAATAATTCATAATTTACACCATGACTCTGATAAAATGTGTTTTTTCAATAAGTTTGTTTTCATTCGCAAATCATACACAATGCCTGTAGATAGTCCGCACCCTCTTTCAATTATTTTTTATATTTTTTTTACCTTTTGTTTCCTTACAGCCTGGAATTAAATTGCATTAAATCAGACTTTTTCCACCTTTATTTACACACCGTAACCCACAACTTCCAAGTGAAAAAGAAATTCGACAAATTTCAGAAAATTAATTAAAAATACAAAACTACAATACCTTGTTTGGATAAGTGTATAACCTCACACCACTGAGTCTGGTTCAATTACCACTGTACTTTCCATTCTCCTGTTTTGGGATAAATAAATAAAAAAGAAAACAACCCGTCATATAAAAAGGCGTTTCTCAAGAGACCCAGCAAGTGGTTATTTATGACCAAGCATTTTGGTGTTTGGGACAGGTGCACCTTTATTTTAGGACCATGCATTTTGGTCTACCCTCTCTGGCTCGAATGAAGGGTTAACACTCAAAATGTCGATGATACTTTGCTTCCCACAGTGCTAGGCAAACCTTTGTCAACCTATTATTAATAAAATATGTTACTCAAATAGTCCACCAACGTTGTCTGACACGAGTCTTGATAAAGTCTGGCCTTCCTCTGGATGTGTATTAGTTTGACAAACTTTATATTACCACGCACTTTTGTCTACGTTCTGAAGTGCTGTTTATGTGCTTCGCTTTGTCCGAATGGATGGATTTTTCGCCCTTTTTATTTTTAGATAAAAAACATGTTGAAAGAACCGAGACTTGCCAAGGTTGAATGTCTTTCAATCCTGACCAGTAATACCAGTCAACGAACGTATTATGAGACTAATGATTCGTCACTCCTTGGGTGTCATTTCCCTGGTCTCTGTGTATGTTCTGACGAAGGCGAGTGATCTCACTGTGATAGACACATTCTATGCCACGCTTAAGTCTGTGGTTGATCAGTGCCCCAGGCGAGATACTCTTCTCGACTTGGAACTTATAGGGATGGTTATGAGACGTGTTCGTACCCATGGTTCTGGAACAGTGAACCAGAATAGCTCTAAGTTCCTTGACTTTGAAAGAAGTCATGGACTTAGGGTGGCTGGTTCATGGTTTCAGTGCCCAAAGGCTCATCGTTGGACTTGGTATTCCAAGGATGGTGGTGTTGCACAGGAGATTGACCATGTGCTTGTTGATGGTCACTGGAGGATGATCCAGAACTGCAGGGTCTCCAGATGCTCAGTTCCTCAATACTGACCACAGGCTTGTTGCAGCAACTCTGAAGTTTCAGCTTAAATCCAGGAGAATGGTACCATCCTAGCCAAGGCTGGATGTTGGCAAGCTCAAGGATGAGAGGGTAGGTGAGGGGTTTGTGAACAGGTTGAGTGGAGATTTGGGAGGTCTGGGTGCTTTGGGTGGAAGACCCTGGAGAATTGTGAAGTGCCTTCAAGACCACCGTCTTTGATGTTGCTGGTGGATGTCTTGGAACTCACCGAAGGGTGAAGAATAATTTTGTCTCTCAAGGAACAATGGATACTATTGACCAGAATCGCAGGGGCAGGCTGAATGGCAGAGCTAAGCTGTTCAGAGAGCTGATATGAGGCATAAAATTGTACATGTGCTAAGGATGGACAAGGACGCCTATGTGCGAGGAATCTGTGAGTGGGTAGAGCATCACCTATGGAGAATTGATGCTCGTTTTGCTTATGGGGAATTCACGCATTGCTTTCCTCCAAGCCCATCCCTCGGTGTACTGCAGTTAGAGCAGATTGTGGAGGGCTCTTGACAGAGGAGTCCGATGTGAAGGCCTGCTGGGCTGGTTACTTTGAGCGGTTGTACCAGGCTGATCCCCCAGCTGTTGAGTTGGATGTCAGGGGTGTTACAATCCCAATTGCTGACCCTCCAATCAACTGTGATCCACCTTCGTTTGTGGAAACACAGACTGCGGTGAACCGGCTGAAATGGGGAGTAAAACTCTAGGGATCTGTGGCATCCATGCTGAACGTCCATGCTGTGGCATCAACCCACTGCTCCCAACCCTCCATCCCCATCCCTTGCATGTGTATGTATATATATATATATATATATATATATATATATATATATATATATATATATATATATCTTCTTCTTTCGGCTGCTCCCTTTAGGGGTCGCCACAGTGGATCATCCGTATGATCCACATCGTGATTGGCACATGTTTTACGCCGGATGCCCTTCCTGACGCAACCTTGGTCACCTCTTACGACACAGGGATATGGTACACCTATTTTAACCAGGGTATACACCGGCCCAGTATACTGGTACTCATTTCACCGACCTCAGAAGGATAACAGGCTGAGTCAACCCCCTGGTGTATTAATTCAGTGGCCCAACGGGGCTTGAACTCAGGACCTTTTGGATCCCAAGCCGCTGCCCCAACCACTGTGCCAACACCAGGCATATATATATATATATATATATATATATATATATATATATATATATATATATATATATATATATATATATATATATATATATATATATATATATATATATATATATATATATATATATATATATATATATATATATGTAATCCCCGGTTAAAATAGGTGTACCATATCCCTGTGTCATAAGAGGCGACCAGGGTTGCGTCAGGAAGGGCATCCGGCGTAAAACATGTGCCAAATCAGTATGCAGATCATAATGGATGATCCGCTGTGGCGACCCCTAACGGGAGCAGCCGAAAGAAGAAGAAGAGGTGTGTGTGTGTGTGTGTGTGTGTGTGTGTGTGTGTGTGTGTGTGTGTGTGTGTGTGTGTGTGTGTGTGTGTGTGTGTGTGTGTGTGTGTGTGTGTGTGTGTGTGTGTGTGTGTGTGTGTGTGTGTGTGTGTGTGTGTGTATACAGCTATGAAATTGCTTAATGCATGCAGTTTCGGCTCGGGGAGCGTGGGATGGGTTAATTGGTTATAGAATCCTTGCCACCTGGGTTTAGTTGAATCGGTGAGAGCCGTTTGGCTATTCCCTCCATTCTCAGGTGAGAGATGTGGGTGCATATTTATTACCCTCGCCGAATAATTCGTAGAGGGTATTGCATTTGGGTGTTTGTTACTGTAAAATCGAAGATTTTTCACGTATTTAAGTCTATTTTGTTATTCTGTCTATGCTGGATCGCAGAAATCGGTGACCCTTATTGTTAGCAATTCTGTCTGTTTGTTTGGATGTTTGTTTTGATGTTTGTTTGGATGTTTGTCATCAGCATAATTGGTAGTAAACGTGGGCCAATTTTGACCAAACTCTGGTGGTAGGTACATCTCATGATCTCGTGCTTTGGAAATTGTGATGGTTGCTAGGAACGCTTTGGTTCCCTAGCAACAACCGAAATACCTTCCAAATCGGTACCGTTCATGCGAAATCAATTCCGAAAGCCAATATCCCACGTTGGGTTAGAAATTTGGCACGAATTACAGATGATGCTCTATCAAATATATTCCGGTTTTTGTGATATATGGAATACTTTACCTGCAGCGCCCCCTACAATTAGGGTATGCGCGAAAATTGGCGAAAATTGAAGGCCCCCTAGCGACCAGGTGAGTGCATCGATACGAATGAAACTTTGCAGGTTCATGTTACTCAATGAGTACTACAACTTTGCCTCAGGACATATTGACCGATTTCGCTTAGGTCAGGGTTCAAAGGTCAATTAGTGCGAAAATCGATAATATGCGAGAGCTGGAGGTGCCTTTGCGCCAAATGTTACTCCTCCTAGGGTTATGGTCGGATGGTTAAGAAAATTCACACGAATCGTCTGGAATACATTGTGTCCAAACAATCGAGCTAGATTTTCGATTTAGATCTTTGTTCACCCACAGCACCCCCTCGAACTTTTGGGATTTCCAATTTCAAACCGCATTTTCGTTACTTTTCATTCAAATGTATACCGAGTAGTTATCAGAAGATGGAACTCGATGAGATTTGATATGCATAATCTTAAGGTGATTTCCTATCCGCTATATGACATCCATTTTGCTCTATATCTTATAGTTTCCATGCTCGGCGACCCATCGCCACCTACCAGCTTGTCTGTCTGTCTGTTTGTTGCCCACAGGTCACAATTTTCAACCGATTGTCACGAACCTTCACCACATGGTACAGTTTGGCATAAGGAAGAAGACTATTGTTCTTGAGGTCAAAAGGTCAACAAAGGCCAAAGGTCAACAAGTTAGGTGAGATTTATAAAATCCTCAACTTTGATCCGATTGACTTGAAATTTGAAGAGGATATATATATATATATATATATATATATATATATATATATATATATATATATATATATATATATATATATATATATATATATATATATATTTCAGGTCACTGAATTAAACCAGCTAATTATTTTTGAGGTCAAAAACGTCAAAAAGTCAACATAGGCCAACGGTCAGCAGCTCCGGTGAGATTTCTAAAATCCTCAATTTTCATCTGCTTGAATTGAAATTTGAAGATAATTTATATTTCAGGTCACTGAATTCAACCAGCTAATTATTTTTGAGATCAACATCGACAAAAGGTCAACTAACGTGGTATTTCTAAAATCCTCAATTTTCATCTGATCGACTTGAAATTTGAAGAGTATTTGCATATCCGGTCACTGAATTCAACCACCAATTATTTTTGAGGTCAACATAGACCTAAAGGTCAACATAGGCCAAATGTCAACAACTTCAGTGAGATTTCTGAAATCCTCAATTTTAATCCAATTGAATTGAAATCTGAAGAGGATTTATCTTTCAGGTCACTGAATCCAACTAGCTAAGTATTGTTTTTTCGGTAAACATAGACCAAAAGGTCAACACAGGCCAAAGGTCAACAACAGGTGAGATTTCTAAAATCCTCAATTTTCATCCGATTGACATGAAATTTGAAGGGGATTTTCATCTCAGGTCACTGAATTCAACCACCAATTACTTTTGAGATTAACATTGGCCAAAAGGACAACTTAGGCCGAATTTCTAAAATTGTCAATTTTCATCCGATTGACTTGTAATTTGAAGAGGTCATTGAAGTCAACCACCAATTATTTTTGAAGTCAAATTTGTTTTATGGATTTTGCAAGTTTCGTGCTCTGCATGACTTCTTCTTCTTCTTTTGTTATCTTGCCAAAACGAAGTTTTGCAAGATATGTTAGTCAGCTTGTATGTTTTTTTTTTTTTTGTCTGTAATCACGTATAAAAAATTCTGCAGAGCACAGTTATCATTGAAAATTTTTGTAACTTCGAATATCAGAGGCCTATAGAGGTCCCTTTCAGTGCACAAAATTTTGAAGGTCAAGGTCAAAGGTCAAGGTCACTTTGTCGCAAATCAGGGGAGTCGACGAAACCCTTATTTTTTGAGTAATTTTGATTGGATCGTCTTCAAACTTCATGGGAATATAGTTCATGATCTGGCGCTCAGCTGATTAATTTTTGGTGGCGATTGGCCTTGACCTTCATGGTTCGCGCCTCAGGTCAAACATATTTGACCCCAAGGTCAAATTTTCAAGTTTTAGGAACCATATCGTGTAGTACCTCAAATTGAACACCTCGATGAGTGCTTTCTAGATATGTCAAGCTTGAGACATTATGACGTCATTTGGTGACGTTATGAGGCAAAAGCATATTTTTCATGGTTACTCTGTAGAACGATTCTCATCGGAATCTCTCGTAGGCAGATATTCCTCAAGGAGTCGCTCCTGGTGGATAGCAGCTCTGTTCACCTCAGTGTGACTTTAAAGAAGTCACACGTGGTCACCTTTTGGCAAGATACGGGTCACCCTGCGGGTGACATTGGTTTATTTGTTTGTTTGCTTGTTCCGATTTTTTGAAATGAGGAGAGGAAATCGGAAATAGGATAATGTTGAGGAAATAGAAGCAGAGTACCCGGGAATACACCCTGGACAAATATATATTGGACATATGCTCATGCGCTTTTCAAATAAAGTCAAGGCAAGTAACAACATGATGAAGGGGGGTACAAAATACAGGTGTTTTTGTATAAATGTTGTCTGATTGTATTATAAATGGTATATTAATATAATAATAATAATAATGCAACTGAAAATATGGTCAGGCAAATGACTCTGTCCAGAGAAGCTACTGGGGTTATGATGATTGAACACATATGACCTTGTCTTTGAACACCGTTGACCTTATCTCTACCTGGTCTCGTTTGTGTTGGACTCGATTTAAAACTGCCTCGATTTTAGGGCAGCTACTCTCACTTCTTTGATGCAGCTCATGTGGCCATGTAGGATTAAGTACGTTGTTAAGTAATTCTGGCAGAACCCTAATTGAGTTGAGTTGTTTTCAGGTGTTGCTGGAAGGCACTCTTGATGAAGTCTTTCCACGACTTTTCCGATGATTGGGAGAATCAGGAGATAACTGGCCAAAACTGATACATCCTGTTTCCATTATATTTGACCCAAATGGGATGTTTCCTACATCATTGAGCAGATAGGTGTCTGTGGTGTAACTGTACTGGAATGGTTTGGCTGGAGGTACAGCTGGCTCTCGAGTGCATGGCTGAAGCATTGTAGTAAGGATGTCCTCGGGACCTATAGCTTTGTTGCCTTCAGTTTAGTATTTACTAATTCGTGTATTAGAAATAAATTATTGTAAATTGTTACCCTGTACATGTGAAGCGAAAAGCAAGGTTAATCAATCGGTTGTCTGTCTGTCTGTCCGCCCATCCACAAACATCAGTTTATGAATGAGGAACAACTTAATTTCAATTCAATGTTATATTTTGAACACGAATTGGAAACGAACATGTAGTTTTTCAGTACTTTGAATTTGTCCTGATCACACGTGCGCAGAGAGGAGTGAGATAATATTTTCACTCTGTCTGCCTGTCTTGCAGTCAGACAGAATTAAAAATCATTCCAAACAGGAAACTTGCTGTTTTTAAGGACATCATAAAGGACACAAACTACAGGCACAAATAACTAATGGAACATGTTAAATCAGGTGATGTAAAAGCAATTGGTTCAATGGCAGTAAACTTGGGGATTTTTTTTAATACCATTAATATCATTATTTTATTTCAATTAAATTTTATACTTAAACACTGTGTGGGGTAAAGTGTTCTATATACTCTCTAGTTTCATATATTATTGTCTTGAATGTAAGTTTGTGTTGGATATGAAGCCTCACGTGTCATGAATAAATTAACCTTCCTCGAAAGTACTCTACCAAAGGATGTTCAAATTGATGATGAAATACAATATAGGACTTGAAAAGGTGAAATTATTTGGAAAGCTGCAAAATCGACTTTGGAACAAGAGAGGAATCAGCCTCCCCACGAAACTGATTCTGTCCAAAACAATTATATGAACAGTGCTTCCCTATACAGTACTTACGAAACCCATACAACATATCGCTGCCACTTAAGAAAGCTCAAACGTTTTCATAAAACTTTCTTAAGAAACATCATGAAAACAAGAGCGAGAATTGCTTTGCAATACATGTCCCCGACTGATGTTGTATTTTTTTGGCCAAAATTAACATTAAATTCCTGCAATATCGATATTAGCAACTGGGAATCCATGACAAACTAGAACGGGACTCAGTGGTGCACATACCTCAACCACTTAGTTGTGTCAGAATCCATACATAACGCTTTGAGATATGATGCCATATATCGTTTATGACGCCATTTTGCTTATGGTGTGTAACAAGGACCAACTGATTCCATTTTGGTGAAGATCCAGATCTGAATACGTTTTTTTCTTCTTTTTTTTCCCAGTGATTCTTCACCATTTAAAGATGGTGCAATTAACTCGAGCATATCGATGAGTAACAATCTCCATGAAGTTTATTAATTTATAAACAGAAAATAAGTACAACTACCAATATGATCACATCAAATATATTACCATATTAAATATATCGTCCTCTCATCCTCCAGCTTCACCTGATTTCATTGTCTCTCCTTCCACTGCAGGACATTTTTTTCAGCTGCTCCACCTGGAAGAGATGTTCGGAGCAGGCAAGATGTCAGCACATGAAGTCATCAACATTAAATACCGTATTTCGTTTTCCCTGTCATCATTTTAATGTTGAAACATTTTTTTGTCAGGTTTCTATTATTATTGCAGGGGTTGACAGAGTTGGAGCAAAAATTTCAAAAAGAAAATAATACAGGTATGGATCCAGATGTCCAATTGTCTTTTCCAGGGAGTGATGTGCCATTTCCCCAAATGACTTATCCAAAAGCCCTTATATTTTCACAATGGCTGTCAACATCATTCATTGAGGCGATACACTTTGTTTCCTCCTTAATCTCTCTATTCCTTCAATTAATTTTCAGATGCATAACTACTGCTAACAGCAACAACAAACGTTTTGTGACAATTTTCCCCTTTTTCCAGGGGATTGTTTGAATGATGGCATTCCTCGACGTGGATCTATCCACTGCATCAATGTCCTACAAATCCAAATATTCCATTTCTTTCTTGATATTTTCAATACATGTGTTTTTTTGGATGTCCTTTCTTCCTTCGACCATGAACTTTATTGCTCTCTATACAGCTTCATCTTCTGAGCTTCGTTGCATATGAACATACCAACCAAGTCTTCTCTTCGAAAGTTATTCTTCACAAATATTGATTAAAAAAAACAAACAAATCTCTTCCTGATTTCTGAACTTAGCATTCTTTCTTTCAGAGACAATCCATTCATCAATCATATCATTGTCATCTCTGTTCTTCCCTTTCTTTTTCCATCTTCGATCATGCCTGAGCCCTTCCACAAATGAATTTCAATTAGGAGGAGACTCGAACCTATTACCTTTCGCTTGGTTTTCATCAATGACAGCATTGTCAATGTTTCACTTCCATCATCAATACTGGTCTGATGCAGGTTTTAACAACTCTAACTTTCATTGATTGTGGAATGTTTCTGTTCTTCATCATACCACCTCGTTGTCCAGTCATCATACATCTGAAAATTCTACCTGTCGGGTTGTCGATGACGAAATCGACACTCCTCACCGGCTTACTAGTGGGGAGGGTGACTGTGACACCGTACCAGGACTAAAAACACCTGTAAAAATGGTGCATGAGCTCCTTTTGGGAGCCAAGAGCCATCCAAAAACACCCATCCGGATTGGACTGGTTTGTGGCAGCCTAGAGGGGTAGTGGAAACCTTGATATGAGGCGGATTAGCTAGTATTAGCCAACGGCAACCTCAAAACTACACCAGTGGGGAAGAGTGTGAGTACATGGTGTCGTTGAAGCCATGGAAGGCATGTTCCTCGTCCGGTGGATGACACTGTAGTGCAATTCTTCCCCAACCACTTTTGTACTATTTTCATGGTATGAGTGGGCACTGATTTTTGTTGTCAGTGTATATTCTTTAAAAAAGGTAATTAAAGGAACAGAGAAGACAAAGAATTTCCCCAAAAGTCGAAACGAATATGTACCATAATATGTCTCCCATTCCAAGTACCATAACCATAATTTCTAAGGATACAAGAAAGTTTTGTTTTATTCTGATTTTGAATCAAACTATCATGGATAACTAACGTGCCGGAATGGAAACAACTACAGTGAGATAAAGCGTACATTGTAACATTGTGTCAAGAGATTTACCAGGATACTCGCTCCGTTCAGTGATTGCAGGGATACGTAACTTACCGTATTCTCAGATCATTTAAAATTATTCCTCTTTGCCCAGGCGAATCTCTGCTGCTGCAGGAGCACAATTTTCAAGAGCGTCTCTTCATGGTTTCGTGTGTTGGGGAGAGTCTTGTGCTCTTTTGGGGCTCCACGCCCTGCTGCTTCAAACAACTTTTGGGCCGTTGTACTCTGAAACTCTCCTCCTTCTTCAGTATCCTCTTACTCTTCATGAGAGGTGGCGTTGTCCTCTCACGCTCCATCCAAAGATGAGTGCGTTTCCCATCATTGAAATGCCCATTTCTCTTCAGGTACTTCACCTGCAAAACACATGCCGAGTCGGCAACACATCGGTACATCAAGTATTTGTTACTTTCCCTTGTGTCTGAGACCCGGACTGTACCCTATATTAAATTGTGTGAAGTTTTTACTGTGATTCAACAGATTGATCATGTTGAGGTGAAACTCTGTGAGCAAAGATGGCTGTCGCTGACCTGGGATCTTGGCACGGTGACAGATGTCCAATAGACCTTCCTCGAGAATGTTGTACTGTCGTGACAATGATTCAAAATACCTTTTCACAATGATCAAATCACAATGAGGCAAACAGACCGAGAAATCATGTTTATAAAAATAAAGGAGCATAAAACAAGTGTTCTGTGATCACATCGAGCAACCAGATGAAGAAATTCCACTTGTTCAAGTTCTACGCACAAAAAAATAGTCTTGTGGGGACTGACGGTTATTTCCCTAACAGGCAGAGTGAAAATGAGGGATTAGGGGGAAGGGACATGTCCCCCCCCCTTCCTGAAGTGGTACCATCATGGGGTGCACAACCTAATTTAGGGCTTGGTCACGATGCCGCATGGGCAGTTTGGTCTGGATCCGGTTTTTGGTTTCTGAGAAGAAGATTTTTGAATGAAATACCAATATTTGGAGCAAAACCTCCTTTCACCCCCTTTTTAGCAGCTGCATCCAAATAGGGAGCACAATCTCATGAGACCTTGCTGTCCTGATGCATCGTACCAAATTTGGTCCATGCCAGTTGGGTAGTTTGTGAGTGAAAGATATTTTAGTCAAACGTTAACGGACGGACACCGAGACCCACTCTGAGCTTATTTCAGAGAAATAACCTCATAATTTGTTCAGATCGCTCAGAATATTGATGAGCCCCCGACATTGTAACAATATTCACCTGATGAAAAGTCGTACAGTCCTGTTTTCTTGCGGGTCTGATGGGGTTCAACAATAGGTTCTCGAAGAGCTCACCCTCACCCTCTCCCTCCTCACCCTCACCCTCGCCTGCCTGCAGAGTCTCCTTCAAACGTCGTTCGAGCTCTACAACACGTGAAGACTGCATCTGGTACAGCCTCTTGATGTCTTTGACCTGAAAATGAATTAAGGGAATAGAGTGAATAAATAGGAGACAAAGTATATCACAGAACCGAACAGGCTATATTATTTACCCGCTACCATGTAGCATCTCAACCTGGTACACAAGGACACGTTCAATTTGATTCAGATTTAAATTATCATCAGGAACTAACCTGCTGGAGTGACCGAGTGACCCGCTCTTGGCCCTCTTTAAGCCACTCAACCGTTCCGCTTATTGCAGCAAGCTCCACATTGTGCTGCTTGATCTCCTCCTCAGTTGCATTTTGCTGCAGACAATCATTTTCGAAACGAACCACTTCCTCGTTTAGCATCTTTTTCAGGAGCTGTCCCTGTGAAAAATCATGTGACACACAGGACACACATGACCAATGAGTGATGGTGTTTGCAAAAAATAAATGAGCATAAAACAAGCAAGCTTCGATCACACCCAGGAAACAGATGAAGCAAATTGCATCTGTCCAAGTTCTACGAACAAAATAATTTTTCAGATCGCACTCGGAGTATTGGCTAGCCCCCCCCCCCCCCCGAGATCTTTTTTGAGATATTTTTCACCATTCAGTGATGGGGCAAAATGACATACAGCAGGATATCTCAAAAAATTGTGCACATATGTAGACAAAACTTGGTAAGCAGGTTGGGTATATAACAAGGAAAAATTAATTTGATTCTGGTGAAGATCCGAATTCAGATCTAAATCCGAGAATTATTTCAGTGATTCTTCACTATCGAGTGATATGGCTAAAATGATATTAGCATGATATATCAAAAAGTTATGGACAGATTCGGACGAAACTTGGTGGATGAGTTGGTTCAGTATCAATAACAAGTCGATTAAATTTTTGTTCAGGTCCGACTCCAGATCCGACCCTTCAATGGGATACAAAATGTAAAAAAAATCAGTCTGGCAGAGGTGTGCGCGCTACCGAGTACCTTTCCAGTTGGAACTGCAACCAACTATAGTTTTAACTCGAGTATTCAGGAATTTTTTCTCTGCAGACTGCTGTAATTAGAACTGTAACCAACTATAGTTTTAATGCTAGTATTAAGGAGTAATTCTCTGCAGACTACATTGATTAGTTTAATTAGAACTGTCGTCACTTCAGTTACAGCAATCATGACTGCAGCACCATAAAAGACAATAGTGTAACTTTTCATGATTATAAAGTTAACTTAAACTTCTGGGAAGTAAATGAAAGTATAACTAGTGGGGCAACTTAGCTAAATATAGCATAACAATTGTGCATTTTGTGAGGAAAGCACCAAATTTGGCACACCAGTGGTCTATCATATTATGAACAGATTTGGATATTGGGCCATGTCAAATTCAGCCGCTAATGGCTGTGGCAGCCATTTTCCACTGCCATCAAAAATTTTGAGATGGCCCAATATCCAAATCTGTTCATAATATGATAGGCTACTGGTGTGCCAAATTTGGTGCTTTCCTCACAAAATGCACAATTGTTTTGCTAAGTTGCCCCACTAAACTGCAGCTTTAACTACACCATTTTTGCCTTATGCTTGCTTCAAGGTCTGAAACACTCTCTTAAATGTGCCCTCACCGACATGTAAAAGTTATTGTTATTTAAGCGCTTGTGATTAGGTTTTGATCATACATTAGATAATAATCACTCTTCAGCGATTGGCTACTCACATTGAAGGGGTGATCATCACACGATTAGCGATTCTACATGCATCTAACTCTTAAGCACCCTTTTGTAAATTTGGCCCATATTGTTCATGATGATGTTTTATTGAGAAAATAAACAACTCATTGAAAAAAAGAAATAAAGAAACAAAAAATAAAATAAGGCAAAATAAAAAATAACCACAACAATGTAAATGAAGGTCGAAAAGGTATGCAAATTCAAGAAAACAACTTCAAAAACCATATACACTACATTGAAGGCCAACCTATGAGCATTCTTCACAGACGGCTTGTTTTACGGTGTGTGAAGGACACACAGGCTACAAGAAGCCTGTGCACTCCAGCTTTATTGTTTTGTCAGCAATACGAGGACGTCTCTTTCTCTTCCTCTGGTTAGAACATCTTTCTCTTACTGTGGTGTCCCTTTGCAGTTGGGATGATCCGTGTGTGCATCCAAAATACTCATAGCCAATCTTATTGGAGTTTGAAGGGTCGGTGTTTAAGTTTTGCACTTGATCTGGGGAATCGTCAGCTCGTGTGCCAAATCTAAGAGGAAGATTTGACTTCACTGCTTCCCCTCAAAGACCTTCTATTGTGGAAAATTTGCCATCCAGATGCTGAAAGCAGCGACAGCACCAATATCTATTGTATTCCCAAAGATTACAACAGGCCAGCGATTGACCTTCCTTAAGGTAGTGTACAATGTAACCAGATGGTCGAGGTTGTTTACTCCTGTTGGTCGCATTGGAATGAAGGATGATCTCTGGCTTCTGGTTATCCCCTTCAACATCGCCATCGTGATGCATGATGGAGAAAGCCAGCACAGGCTTGCTTTGCACTGGTACATCGGAAACTAGAGCAGCACTCGGTGCAGCGGATACCTGCGCCAGGCTGACCATTTTTTTGTTTGTTTTACATACACAGTCCAGGCTCGTGCTCTCCCTCTGTCAGCCATAATTCACTGCAAATGGGGAATTCCTACTTAGTTTCAAACACAAAGTCAAGTGTCAAGTTAGTGAAATTTTGCACACAAAGAATGTCAAGTTGTCAAGTGCGAATAACTGGAAGGGCACTCGATCGGGTGCATACCTCTGCCAGGCTGAGCAAGTTACATTTTCTATCCCACTGATAGCCGGCTCTGGATCTGGACATGAACCAAAATCTAATTAGCTTGGCCTTGTCACCGAACCCACTCATCAACTGAATGTTGTAATAATTCGACATCAGGCTATGTATCGTTTTTGGCCCAATCTCTCAATGGGGAAGAATCACTTAGAAAATTAAAAAAATTCTCAGATCCAGATCCGGATTTGGATCTTCACCAAAATCGAACCAATTCGTCCTGGTCACATACCAAACCTGTCCACCAAGTTTCGTCCGAATCAGTCTACAACGTTTTTAGATATCCTGCTCACAGACAAACAAACAGACAGACATGGGTGAAAACCATAACCTCCAGTGGTTAAGGTAACTAGAGAGTTCATAGAACACCATACCCCTTGCAGTATTCAAGTATATACTTCAATTGTAATACAAAAATGATTTTATGGATATATATATATATATATATATATATATATATATATATATATATATATATATATATTTTAATCCAGAAATTTAGCACTATATAAGCGGTCTAAAACACCAACCACCTTAATACACCACCCTATATAAGTTGTCCAAGTCTTGTAAAACTGGCGGTTCTTGAAAATATTAAGAAGGCGATTTGTGTTCTACAGTGTTCAAGTATATAATTCAATTTCGGTAAAGGTTTAATGAGGTCTCGTATAAATAAATTAATTCCGAGTTTTACTGCCATTTTCGCAGTATCGATTATAGCACGTTACGTTAACTATTTGTGCCTGTTGTATGTGTCCTTTATGACATCCTTAAAAAAACAGCTGTTTCCTGTTTGGAATTATTTTAAATTTTGTTTGATTTCCAGGTAGCCAGACAGCTCAGAGTAAAAATATTATCTCACTCCTCTCTGCGCATGTGCGATTGGGACGAATTCAGAGCCAAAGTACTGTTCAACTGCAAACTTGTCTTCTGATTCATTTTCTGATTCGTGTTCAAAATATAACATCCAATTTAAATCGGTTGTTCTTCGATCATGAACTGCTAAGATGGATGGATGGACGGACGGACATGAACCAATTGCTTAACCGTGATTTTCGCTTAGTGTGTGCGGGGTTAAAAACAAACAAACAAACATTCATGTTCTTGTAAAATCTTCAGCACTTCATTCAGTCCTTTATGCATAAGCGCACACACACACACACACACACACACACACACACACACACACACACACACACACACACACACACACACACACACACACACACACACACACACACACACACACACACACACACACACACACACACACACGATTTTACAACAAGAATCTGTATTTAAATTTTTGTTATTGTGGTTGTAGGATGTATCTTAAGGACAAACCACTAAGTTGGCAATGATATTTCATGAAGTCATTGTAATGCATTTATTTTTCAAATGGCGAAGCCAAAGAGAGTAATGTAGATCATGGATTGAAAAAGAAAGCCAAGATAATAACGTCATCCAAAGATGGAAAACTTTCCATCCAAGGTGATGCCAAGGAGTCAGAGTGTCAGGGATGAGAGTGAGTTGATGACTGCGAGAAAGAATTTCGGTGTCTCAGCATAGTGACAAAAAAAGACAGTTTTATTGGGATTTAAATTGATTAGCTATGAAGTATACCATCGAAATTTTTTTCAAGGTCAGTCTTCAGAATGGCAGGCTATGTAAAATGTTGAATGGCCATTGCTTGATGGAATACATGATAACAGGAATGGAAACAAATGACATTTGCTGTTTGAAGTTCCAGTCATCAGTGATGCATTAAAGGATTGGATGCAGTTATGATTTTAACATCTAATGAAAGGCAAAAAAGATGAAGCAGTTCAAGTATATCCTTGAAGTGAATTTTTGTTTTTTGAATTTTGAAACAGGAGGCTGTTGTGAATTTTGTTGACAATCACATCTACTGAATGTGTGTGTAAAAATATAATAGTAATAAAGAAAGAAAGAAAGCGACTAATCTATTGAATAGGCAAGAAAATGAATATGTTGTGTGTGTGTGTGTGTGTGTGTGTGTGTGTGTGTGTGTGTGTGTGTGTGTGTGTTTGTGTGTGTTTTGCACACAAAGAATGGGAAAGGTGCAAGAGGATGATGTCAGGTGAGTTATAACACACACACACACACACACACACACACACACACACACACACACACACACACACACACACACACACACACACACACACACACACACACACACACACACCTATTGTTTCTTTCAATGCAAATCTCTCATTTATAGTAGCACAACCACCTGGTGTAATATTATCACTGAACACAATTTCAGTTTTTGTCACAAATGGAAAAACATTGGTGAAAGCAGCAGCTTACTTGTTACCTGGATTTTGATTTATGCAGAATGAAGAAGAAATGCTCACCTCCACTCATTTGTTCTTCTTTTCTCTCACCTGTGGAAAGTCAGTAACTTCCCTCGTCTGTTCACTCCTATTACTCCCTCCAAGGCTTCAAGACAGCAGTGTTCACCACTACTTCAGGTAATCCTTGAGGTTTGTTTTAGCTAGGGTGTTTGAAAGATTTCTTGCTGACTGCTCCATGGTCGATTCCAAACCTCACATTGATCCTGCACAGTATGGAAACATGAAAGAAAGCTCGATGAACCACTATTTAATCCACATGTTGGATGGTATACATTGAAATAGTGACCAACGAGGTCATTATGCAAATAGTTGCACTGTCAGTCAACTTTACTAAGGCCTTTGACCTCGTCAAACACCCCAAGGTCATTAAAAAGCTCATTCAGCTTGGGGTTGATGCTTCCATTCTAGCTACATTGTGTAGTTTCCTTTCCGATCGTTCCCAAATGCTTCGTTAACAAGGACAGACATCGAACCTCTTTTGCCTCTCGTGCGAAGTTCAAGAAGGGACGAAACTAGGACCAATTTTGTTCCTTGTTCTGGTGAATGACGCAGCTGTAACAACAGGATACCGTTGGAAATATGTGGACGACGAGCATGGTCGAAGTGTTGCACAGAACTCAACAAAGTTTGATGCACACCATGTTGATGCGCTTGGTGACTGGTGTTGCGTTAATGACGTTAGGCCGAAGCCAGAGAAATTAGTCGAGTAGGAAGATAGGGGTCCCATGCACCCCCATGATACATTTTTTAACCTGCATTTTTACAATCCCTGAGGTGTGTGGGAACAGAATTTCCTTTGTTTCCATTCCAAAAAATGTCCCATGTGGGTCGTTTAGCCGTTTGTTTGTCCGCCATCTTGGATTTCTTGGGACGCAAAAGTAAGGGGTAGGGGTAATATAAAGGACCTTTTCGCATAGAAAGAAATTAGTTACAGATACAAATTAGGTATCATTGGAAAGGGTATGACCTGCACTATTATCACAAGAACCCGTCAATTATTCAATTGGGGGCATCGATGACGTCATCAGGGGTCAAAAGGTCACGTTAAAGGGCCACGAAGTCAAATTTCACGCCCATCCTCTTTGTCATCCACCCTGCACCTAAATGGATGAATCTTTTGGATTCTACTTTGCTTGAAGGAAAGTGTACATGTATAGGCAGTTTTTAAAACTAAAACAAATTATTTAACTTCAGTACAACATCATTAACCCTTTCCGCAAAAATACCGAAAATATTGAAAAAAATGAATTTTTTTAATAAGTTTCCTGTGAAATTGCAGTTTGAGACATATTTGTTTTCTCTGCCTTTTTGTTCTGGTAAAAGTCTTTACATGTTCCAATGAGTCCTGAAATACAGTCGGTGTGTCATTCTCTTGGTATTTTCACTTCCACTCCTTACTAATTGATATGGGAATATGCATTATATAGAGATCGTGTGTTAACGAGTTACTATAATACGCAGGCCCACAACTAATTAATGTTGAAACATTATTACGACTGCCAAAAGTCTCAATGTTCATATTTTAATCTCGTCTTTGTTATCACTGAGAAGTTCTTCATAGTCACTATGTTGGCTGGACTGTTCTTCCTCAATGTCATTATCACACTGTTCCATCTCTTCCGTAGCCTTCTCAACTAAGTCTATCAAGGTAGGGGGAAGTACTGGGCCGCAAGACCACACTGGCTCCAAAACACCCTCATCATTTCTTTCCCAACCTTTTTCAGGATCATATGGCTTTAGAGACCAGAAGATTGGAATATCTGCTCGCTTGTAGATAGCAAGGCGATGGTTCACTCGACCAATGTGTGGGATAACGTTGTCTCGGCAAGGTGGCAACCGGGAGAGGTCAATCTTAGATTTGGTTGTCAGTTGCTCATCTTCCCCAACCATCTTCCTCAACATGATTCCACGTACAGTGTCAATAGATTTCTGTCTGGAGTAGCCGTACATCAGACATGTGAATGCCTCGATATCATCAATCGTTTCCGGCTTTACAGACCATTCATCCCCAAGTTTTCTGAAAGGACATGAGTACAATTATATGAATTGCCACACAAAAGTTTAAGAAACTGTGATAGTCAGGGGATTTCATAGATAATAAAACAAATACCTGAAAGATTCATGATAAATTGGATGATGTTGTAACTTCTTGAGGGGTCCGATCTTGCCCTTTCCCTTGAAGGAACTTGTTCCGTCTTCCCCTGTTAACACGTACCGGCCCAGGACCATCTTACAGTTGTCACACCCATGGATTCTGCCATTTGACTTATGTTGACAATCTGACGATGTTTACCAGTTCCGATGTCAAGAAAGATGGTAAGACCTGTTGTGTTAACATAAAACAGGAGGATGACAAATATATCGGTGTCTGGTGTCCTGACTACAGCTGACTTGTAACCCAGTTTGGCTGCATACTTCAGGTACAGCACAATCCTTGTGTCTGTTTCCTCCTGATTTGACGTCAACTCATGAATTTCTTGTGCTGTAACCTGAAATGATATAATGTGGAATTTATCATACAAACTGATTTTAAGCAGTAGGGAAAGGGTTTAGAATAAATTGACAGATGGAATTCAATTACTTCCCTCACCATCAGATGATTGTAACTGGTATGCCTTGCCATCCACTACCACCAGTGCTGTTCCACATTGCTCCATGCGAGATGCTGCTGCATTGCTGCTCCACACCTTGAGTAGTAGTTCGCAGAGCTGTGTTTTATTGTGTTCATTTGCCAGGAATAGCTTGAAGTCGCTTGGTTTTCTTGTTGCTGGCCCTTGTGTCAGATAACGCTGAGATCCTCGGCGTAACCTCTCCTGAGCCTTGATAGAATCAGCATGGTAAGAATCAGTTAAGAAAAAGTCTTTCTTGGCCACCATCTGAGCTAACACTTGCAGACATATTTTTCCAAATGTAGATGATATGTTTATCAGGGCATGAAAAAGTGATGAAGCCACCACCACCAGTTAACTACAACTAAGCGTGCACTACCACCACTTGAGCACTAATCCATAATAGGTGTTACCTGAAAAAAATACCATTATCCACCACCAATAAACTACAGCTACAAGCAGGTATGCATGCCAGCAGATATTCAATACAACCACTAAAACATTAATCAAAATCACAGTTGTCTGCACGTCCTGTAACAAAAAAAAGACAACACTGTCAGTTGACGAAATTTAACACCACCACTAAAGTGTTAAGGTAGTTACAATGGCCTCACCTGTAACAAAAAAAGAATGTTAATAACCATAGCCATAAACTATAAATAAACAGTGAAATTAATCATTCGTATGTGAAGGACACACTCACACAGTAAACTCAATACAGAACCGCATTTTCTCAATATTTTCGGTATTTTTGCGGAAAGGGTTAATGATGTTGTACTGAAGTTAAATAATTTGTTTTAGTTTTAAAAACTGCCTATACATTTACACTTTCCTTCAAGCAAAGTAGAATCCAAAAGATTCATCCACTTAGGTGCAGGGTGGATGACAAAGAGGATGGGTGTGAAATTTGACTTAGTGGCCCTTTAACGTGACCTTTTGACCCCTGATGACATCATTGATGCCCTAATCGAATAATTGACGGGTTCGTGTGATAGTGCAGGTCATACCCTTTCCAATGATACCTAATTTGTATCTGTAACTAATTTCTTTCTATGCGAAAAGGTCCTTTATATTACCCCTACCCCTTACTTTTGCGTCCCAAGAAATCCAAGATGGCGGACAAACAAACGGATAAACGACCCACATGGGACATTTTTTGGAAAGGGAACAAAGGAAATTCTGTTCCCACACACCTCAGGGATTGTAAAAATGCAGGTTTAAAAAATGTATCATGGGGGTGCATGGGACCCTTAACTTCCTCCTCAACTATAAGATTACACCTGAACACATGCACTGTTCTTTTAAGTGTGATTTCTTCTTTGAACCCAGCATTGCTTTATGGATACACATGAAGATTTCTTAAACCATCTGGATAACCTTATACAGGTACAGCAGAACAATCACTGTCATTTTTTTATTTGTCCAAATTCATTGTTTCCACTCCTTGGGCTGAAGAACCCAGCTAAGCACATAAATTCATTCATGCTTCAAGCAGTTTCTTGGCCCAAGGGTTACAATCCTCACCAAGTCACCACTCCAACGTGGGATACTCGACTGCTCGTATTGCAGGAGTTTGTTATTTGTTCAGGTTGCCGACGATAACTCACCTACTCATTGCGTGAGGCACAGTGGGATATTTCACATCTACCAACAAATGGAAGCAGACGAGACATTGAGTTGAATGTCGCAAGGGGGTCGATTTTGATGCCACCTCCTGCCTGTGAAACATCAGCATGAGAGTTTTGAGCTAAACAAGAATTCGAAACTGACGCAAGTGCACAGATCTCGAAGCTCTCCTGCCAACCCTTCTCGAAGCCTAAACCAACAAAGTATTTAATGGGATAGCAGATTGATCAACGCAATTTGTTTACTTTCAAACCCACTAAATTGCACAACACAGCTGCATTATTCTGTGAAACCCACAAAGCAACATTTCTTACCTTTTTTTTCCCCCCTTTCTGGTCTCCAGTGTAGGTAAGCTCTGCTTGATTTATGGAGGTGCGTACATTCAAAGGGAGTTTAGATGCATATGCATGCTAATTCGACTTCTATTGTGGTGAGCTTTATCATCTCCTGACCTCTTTCAAAGCAGATTCAGCATGCACTTGCAGTTTCATTCATTTGTTGTTTCCTTCTGTGTCCACAGAACTCATCCTTTCTCCAGTGCAAATGTCGCATTTATCATTCAAACTACAGTTTACTGAAATTTGGTTTCACGAATAATTTTATGATGTCACATACATGAAAGTAAAGACAAAGATAACTGGAAAGGCACTCGGTAGATCACATACCTCCGCCAGGCTGAACAATTTACGTTCTGTATCCAGATAGGCTGGATTTGGATCCGGACATGACCCAAAATCTAATTGGCTTCTTCTTGTCACCGACCAAACTCATCCACCAAGTATCATCATAACCCGTCCACAACTTCTTGAAATATCATGCTATAAATAGTTTTTGACTCCATCTCTTAAAGGTAAAGACTCAAAAAAAATCAAAAAATTATGGCATCCGGATCCAGATCTTTACGAAAATCGAATCAATTCGTCCTCGTCAGTCATCACACACCCAATCTTGCCGCAGAGCTTCGTCTGAATCCATCCATAACTTTTTGAGATATGTTATGTATCGTTTTTGGCCCAATCTCTCAATGGTGAAGAATCGCTCGAAAAATTCCAGTATCCGGAACCGGATCTTCACCAAAATCTAATCAATTTGTTCTTGTCAAATACCCAAACCGTCCAGCAAATTTCGTCCAAATCCATCCACAACTGTTTGAGATATCCTGTTCAGACAGACAAACAGACGGAGAGTGAAAATATAACGTCCATCCACCTTCGGTGGCAGAGGTAGAAATAGGAATAAATGTGGGAGATCGCACAGTCTCACCCTATTCCCCTCCAGAAGGATGGTCAAATGAACCCACGTATCTATTTCCATTGTCTCCAATGGAAGAGGTATCAATCTCTTGAACTTCAAGTATCGCTCTTGGCCATGATCTCCATACTGTGATTCTTCCGTGTTATCTGCTGTTATGCAGCAGAAGGCTGTGGGGTCGCATCATTGGCTGAGGACACAGCTATGCCACTGATGCAATGACCTCTGCTGGTTGGGGCAGGAATTTGTAATTTGTTCAAGGTGCCAGGGATAGCTCACCTACTGTTTGCGAAGGACACCGTAGGATCTTTAACATCCACCAACGACTGCTGGCAGATGTGACACCCAGTTTAACGTCCATCCAAGTGATGGCATACACATTGATGAATCACCTTGCTTGTGAACCACTGGGATGACAGTTTACAGCTAGGTCGGGATTCAAATCCAGGCTAGACAGCTAATAAGTGAGTGTCCATACCTATAGGCTCGAGGCCATCCTCTACTGTGCTAACCACATAGCAAAACTGGCCTGCAAAGCCAGCAGCACTGGGGCTCCTCTGTCGTACCTTGAAGTTATTCATTGGAAATCCAGAACAACTCACAATCTACAAGGTCTTTTTCTGTATCTCAATGGAATATTGCTCTCCAATATGGGCTGGTGCACCACCAACACATCTGCCTCTCCTGGATTCTGTGGAATTTAAACCTCAACATTATTGGTATCTCCTGTAACGAGGCTGAAGGACGTGGCTTATTGCTCTCACAGTGCAGACTGATCGGTGGCCTCTGCTTTGTAAGCTCTTCTCCAGTCTAGCCCCTCTGCTCTCCTAACCCTCCAACCCTCTCCAGCATCTCCAAGATGCTGGAGTTGCTTTGGAAGGTCAATAACTTATAGTAACTTCCTCATGGTTAAACTCCAAAATCTAGGCTTACTGCACATCTCCACTCTTTTATTCCTCTTTTCTCCCAATTGTGGAACTGCCATAATAAGGCTCTTAAATCCCCCTCCTCCCTCCAGAGCTTCAATATATGGGACACCACCATCTCATATCCACAGTATTTCAGATCCCCATTAATATACTACCCAACCTTACCTAACCCAATCCACTGACTTGCAGGTTACTCGATCTCCTCTTCTCCGACATCCCTTCCTGTCCGCTTCATTAATTCTCCAGGTAGCAGCATATACACAAGGACCTTATCTCCAAGTAGCAGCACACAAGGGCCTATTCTTTTCTAACGATGGGCTCTATCATCCATGTCGTTCACCAACGAATGCAAGCAGACAAGGCACCCAACTTAACGTCCCTCTGAAAGACAGTGTACTCATTGACAAGCTTCTTTCGAAGTACTAGGGTGTTAATTTACAGTAGGGACAGGAATGTAACTCAGACAAGACAGCTCAAAGACAGGAACAGTATCTCTGAATTATATTTGCAATCGGTACATCAGACATATTTGTATTAACACAAGATTATAATATTTAAGAGTTCTCCTGTAAGTGTAATCTCTCACGTTCGGCGAGACATTTTAAAGTTTAAAACGTCCAAAAAGTGAATCTCTCACGTGATGTTTAATTTAATGTACTGTATGTACTTGGTATCCTCAAAACATATTTTTGGACTAACTATATTGTGGCAATATTTTGTACCAGCATGTAATGACGCAATACAAACAGATTATTACATCAATCCTCTCAAATGAATTGTGGCTTCAAATTTAGGAGAATTAGATGTGCCTCCTGTGGCTTCGCTGACCGGTTTAATCAAAAGGTAACATGTACTTCACAAACATATTGCATGTCTATCTGTGGGTGTCAATGAGGATGTAAAATGAAGCAAAACATGCAAAAAAAGGATCTCTTATAACACAGAATTGTTGTTGTTTGTGTTCCTTGTGTGTACTTTTGCATATTTTTCTATTGCTTCGAGAATTAATACTCTATTTCCTTTTTGCGTGCTCCTTCATGCTGCCATAGAATGTTACCCATTAGAATTGCTGCATGAAAGCTCAAGGTCCCATTTCTTCTTCCTCAATCGCAGAAACACGGACTGTTAAAACAGGTAAGTTTGTGATTTAAGGAACAATTGTTGTTCCCAGTAAATCGATTATTATCCCCCGCCAACCAACGAAGTTGGCAGGGGATATAGAAATGGGTTCCGTCCGTCCATCCGTCACATTTCGTTTCCGGAGCTTAACTACAAATCCCCTCAAGATATATTTACGAAATTTTGTACACATATCCAGCAAGTGGTGAACTGGTGCCTTTTGATATTTTCTAATTGATAGGTCACATGGTTTGGCAGCCATGTTGGATTCAAGAAAAATATTAAATAATGTTTTCTCTGGAATCACATAACCTAACGAAGCGAAAATTTGCAACTATCATCTTCCATCATGTCTGCATACATAGTAAAAATTATGATATCACACGTCACATGGTTTGGCAGCCATCTTGGATAGAAAAACACACATCATCCAATTAACACGAAACTTCACACACGTATTCCACTGGAGGATTGGAGGCAGAATGTAAATTTATGATGTCATAGGTCACATGGTTCGTCAGCCATCTTGGATTGAAAATTAATAACTTTTAAAAATCTTCTTATCCAGAATGGGCTGGACAGATTGAGGCAAAATTTCACACACACTTTCCCCCGAGACATCCTTTCAGAAGTTTGTTAATTTCTAATTGATAGGTCACATGGTTTGGTGGCCATATTGAATTTACCTTAAAACCTTCAAACATCTCCAGAACGGCTGGTCAGATCAAGGGGAAACTTCACATAGACATTGCACACGCTTAGGGAATATAAGTTTGTTAATCCTCATTTACTATGGCGGGGATATCGAAGACTTTGTCTTCAACGGATGCTAGTTAGCTTTGCAACGATACCATTTGTATTACTGTATGGCAGCAGGAACTCTCGAAAATAAAATGTTGCGGACTGAGAAACCTAACTCCTTATATATGGTAGATAGAAAACGATGTTGAGAATGTGCGATGGGTTCCATCATGACCACTGTGAGCAAGAATTGGGTGAATATCAAATATCATTCTGAATTTGGAAAGATTGCGACAGAAATGGCCTACTCTTTTCTTTACAATGAGTAAATATGGATTGGTTGGGGGGGGGCATTATGGGTGACTTGCCATTAATTTCCAATCTGAACATAAAGGAATGAAATGCAGAAACAAGTTTATGGGAAACTGCACTCTCCTGCTATCAACCACATGAACCTGATGATCATGATCAGATCATAGAAACATGATCTATTCTCACAGACTAATAAAAGTATGTAATGAAAATATTATATCCGATTGGAGAATCGGATCTGGTGGACTATTTGATTTGAGAATAGGTGTCAAAATCTGGAGTGAAATCTGAAAATTCCAACAAATTACCAAGTGTATTTATTTAAGCAAAACATTTTAAGCTTAATTTTTTTTCGACTGTTTGTAAGATTATATTTCGTGAAGAAAAAATTAAGGAATGTGCAAAAAAGTGGAACTTCATTTAGGGCAACAATGTGCTCTTTCAACTGCTTTTACAGTCCATGACGATAGTTGACAGGGATCCTTTTTTCTCGGCAATATCATACGCAGTTTACTTTTTCCCATTTGTGCGATCTGCTTTTATGACTAAATATTTATACAAAATATACCTATAGTTTCTGTAGTACATTAATAGTCAGCAGTAGCTGTAAACTAAGAGGTATGGAGACAGCACACAAGGATGTGGTGGGGTTTGTGCTTGCCTGCATGTGAGGAGGTTGGATGAATGTATTTGAGTTGGGGCATGCATGAAGGCACGCCTTTGCCAGGTAGATAGCAGGGGTTTTCATGTTTAAATGCTCCCGCCCGGTTTTACATCAAACACGGCGGTTAAAAACGAATACGCTGCTGTTTGGGCCAGTTTTGTTGCTCCGGTAATGCCCTGGTATTCTGGCTACCCTTCCCTCACATTACCTTCCCTTGACTTTATGCCTTCCCCTCCCCTCATGCTGCATTCCCTTCCCCTCCCCAAACACTATCCTCCTGCGAACCCCCTTCACCACCATCCAACTCTCTGGAGGTCGAGGAGAGGAAGGGCTGTCAAACAATGTGCGAATTGGACAAATGAATGCCTTTTTCTTCTTTTCTTTTTTTTAAGCAGTCGAAACTGCTGCTCGGATCAATTCAGTTTTTACAAGATAATGATGCACCAGATCATGGCAAGGATAGGCGAAAAGGTACGCACACTCGCACTAAGCAATCTCCTCTGGGTTTGAATCCCGACCCAGCTATAAACTATCATCCCTGTGTTTCACAGGCAAGGTGATTCATCAATGTGTGTGCAGTCTGGGTGGGTGTCACATCTGCTGGAATCCCCCCCTCCCTCCACTTTCTCCACTCTCCCTCTCTCGCCACCCCTATCTCTTTTCTACCCCTATCCTTCTCTCACCCACCCCGAACACTTCCTCTCTCCCACCCCTCTCCCACTCCACTCCCCCTCTTTTTCTCCCACTGATCTCCCTCCTACCCCTCTCCCACTATCCTCCCACCCTCTTCCTCTCCCACTCTCTTTCTCTCTCCCTCGCTCTCTCCCACCCCTCTCTCGCTCCCTCTACCCCACCTCTCCTTCCCACTCTCCCTCTCTCACACCCCTCTCCCTCTTTCTCTCCCACACCCTCTCTCCCACACCCTCTCTCTCTCTCTCCCACCCCTCTCCCTCTTTCTCTCCCACTCTCTCTCTCTCTCACACGCTCTCCCCCACCCCTCTCCCTCTCTCTCCAACCCCTCTACCTCTTCCTCGCTCCCACCCTCTCCCTCTCTCTCTCCCACCCCTCTCCTTCTCTCGCTTCCACCCCTCTCCCCTTTCCTTGCCTATATTCCATCCTCCCGCCTCCTCTCCCTCTCCCCCCACCCCTTAATATTCCCGTCAGCGAAGTGATGGGTTGTATTTGCTAGAAAAGTAAGTAAATCATTTAAGGAGGAGGGAATTAAAAACAAAATCAATTCCCTCCTCCTTTGAAATTTACAGTTTTCCCTCCAAAGAGTTTCCTTCTGTATCCATCTTGTCCACCCCATGCATCCTCTCCTGCCCCCATTCTTCCCCACACCCATTGTTTTCCGTCTCCTTCTGTCTTGGCCTTCGGCTCTGCTGTTGGTGTTTTCCCCCTCTCACTGCTGTTCATTTTGTCCTGTTACGTTCTGATCCATTGTGTAGTCGTACTACTTCTTCCACGAACCTCAGCTATCTATACAATAAAATTTAACAAACATAAATGAATGTGAAATGAATAAGTTATGGACGGTTTTAAGTAAATGTGAATGGTACTTACCAAAATCTTTGGCATGCAGTGAGTGTCCAGGCCTGGGAGGTGGGGCTGGAGTGGTTACTGAGATGATGAGGCAGTCGACTATGTTGGTGGCCTTACTATAGTAATTGTCTTCACACTCGGGGGAAGAAGGCTGAGCATGTAAACAATGTCCACTAAACACTGCCCACGCTCGAATCACTTCACCACTTCCATTTTAATGCCAAAACTGATACCTGTATGAGCCTTCTTGGTGGGAGTCTCTGCTGGGGATCCTGAGGGTCGTTTACAACTCATGATGAAGGGATTTGGGAGAGTTTGTCACAAAATACTCTCAATGAAGATCGGATGATAACTCTCAGGAGTACAGTACAGACCGAGCAACTGAGGGTGAGAGAAGTGTTGTACTATATGTCGTACCCTCCTCTTCTGTTGTGTGCTGGCACAAAATTTAAATAATTTTTCCACCTGAAAAAAACATGATGTTAACTCAAAATCTATGAAGCATAAATATAAAAATGTACAGGACTTTGTCTCAGGTGTTATGTCGTAAAAACGTGAATAGAATGAGTGTAAATTGAGGATCAAGTGTTTCTAGTGTATGTAGAACATTGTTACATTTGTGGGGGTAGATGGAGGAATCCCACAGTGATGATAGGATTGTATAGTATAGCATGGCATGGACCGTGGATGGGTAGGAAACATCTTGATGTAATTTAAGTTGGGAAAAAGTGAGCTTGAGATTGTTTCCGTGTCACCACATGGGGGAATGGTATTGTGTTAACTAGGTAGGGTTTAAGGCTAGTTTCTGCAGCACCAATGCTCTGCACAGAGTATGGTCCCAATCCCCTCTTCTCCTAGTTTCTCCCAGTATGTGATTGGCCCCATGACTATTTCCTACGTTTTTACATTTACAAGGCCGGCCAGAAAAAAATACCACGCTTTTACAACAACCACCGACTCAAGTGCTGACAGATCCCGAGCATTCCCGAGCAGTCTAAAACCCCACCTCCCAGGAATCGTAACTGGCAGGCCACACCCCGAGGTTCATGATTGGTCAGGGTGACGTGAGGCAGAAGGTTCCAGTGAGAAACGGCGGTTGGAACTCTTGGGTTTTTCTTGATCAAGGAAGAAGGTTGACGATCTTTGGTTTGCACCTGTGAAGAGAAGGCTGGCCATTTTGGTGCACTTTCGAGCAAGAAGAAGAGCGCATCTCTTGGTTTTTCTGAGAGTGTTGTTGTATGATCGAGGAGGAAGGGGGCACCATTTGGTGTGTGTGGACCAGTGTGACCACTCCTCATCTTCATAAATGCCAAGGTGAGCCAATGAAAAAAGCCAAGAATTCACAAGGTTTCGGAAAAGCGATGATAATAGAAAACCTAAACGCCAAGAAAACCTATAGAAAACCAAGACGCCAAGGTGAACAACGAATAGCCAAGATCTTGTGAAAAAGCCAAGGAGTGGTCACACTGGTGTGGACCTGGCACTGCGAAGAGAGAGAGGGAGAGGGAGAGGGAGAGGGAGAGGGAGAGGTGTGGCGGCGTGGTGGCGGTTTGTGTAGCTCTTGGCATTTCAGACGAAGTGGAGAGTGAAAGAGGACCACTCGCACAAATTACCTCATCGATATGGCACTACGGAGAGTGACTCTGCGCCATCTTGTGCGCTTCCCGCATGGTGACTTCCGAGGTTCGGTGACCATAAGGCTCCGAAAGGCCACTTCTGGACGCAAAGCCGAGTGCCGGCATAAAGGGGGGATTTTATTTTATTTTATCTTTCCCCTTGTCTGTTTTTGTGGCTGAGTGGAGATGTCTCAACTTAGGATTTCGTTTTACTTCACCTTTCATTTTCACCTCTGACTTATTTTCATAAAACCATTATTGTTGAATTTCCTTGTGTTCATTTATTCATTGTGGGTTTGGGAATAAACCCGTGTGCTTCCACTCAGGTAAGCACCCTCACTGCTTTCCATCCCATGTGCATCATAACCGCCAAGAATTCCGGGTATTCGCCTTGGAGTGAAGACTGTCCGGCTATTCGTCCAAGGCTGGTGCTCATCGGCTGCGGACATGACAATATTGTTGAAATCACGAAGGCCGTTCCATTTGCCTTGTACGAGTCCGACGTGTCATCTCAATGTGAGCAAAATGGTCAGCTCAGTTGGCCATCCCGAGCCGGATTACGGGTCTTACGACTTCCGATACCATACCCGTGGGACCGTCGAACCAGGCAAGTGCAAAGCTTATTGGTCCCGTACACCTCATCTCCAATTACGGCTGAGCGATGCCGAGAGGTGCATGGTACGATCTTGATATGCGTAACCATAACGTGACCTTCCCTTAATTACCAAACAGTGATCACGATGACCTGAATTCACCCCGAGACCAGATATATTTAATTAACGAGCAAGCAACGTTCGTGGGAAGAGAATATACAAGAAGCAGGCAATAACAATTATAATTCAAAAAACACCCCTTCGTCACTACTGAACATACGCGCTCACAGACCAAACAACGAACAGGAGCTTTCATTATTTATGCCTTTGGGGCCAAGCAATCACACCATGGTAGAGAAGACAGAAAGAATTCATGAGACAGAAATACCATGTGGTGTCCATCAGGGCACCACAGAATGATTAAGGTTCCAGCCACTCTGGCAGGGAAACGGCCTGTCACTTTCCATGCATCTGGCCTGGAGAGGAGCAGGTGTGGTTCTGGCATGGGCATGGCCCTGGTTGTGCCAGGGGCGAGTGAAGTGCACAGCTCTCCTTCAAGGGCATTCAGGCTTCTCCTTCACTTCCACTCGGCGCACCCACCTTATAGCCACAGGCCATCCATATCACCCATGAGGTGCCGTGTCCCCTCCCTCTCACTCACTATTGGTCAACGAGTCCGATCTGGGGACAGGGTGACCCTTCCACGACCCCTCACTCCAACGTCCCGGTGGGCCGGTCGGGATGGTGGGGGTGGCTTTTGCCTCAAGGCCTAAGAAAACTCTAAGAGAGACATTTAGACAGATTTACAAAGGAGAGAACATCAAAACATGTTTCAAAGGGATAGTGATGTTTAGACACCAACATTATGAGGGATGGATATCATCTGTCTATTACATACAGCAACACATATCTAATATCACATTTAATTATTTTACTCTTATTCAAAGATATTCATGAAGGAGCAAAATAAATGATACGAAGCAATGTTAACCCCAAGGACACGAACACGGACACACAGAGCGCACACTGAATATACGCACTCGGACCAGATATCGAATCCAGGACCTCTGGCTAACATTGCCAGTGCTCTGCCAACTGAGCTGAGCTATCTGAGCAACACTCAGTGAATACTCAATTACTCCTACATATATTTGCCACTCCCTTTCCAGCACTGTAGGGGCACATCCCCTACAGCACATCCATGCCCTCTGCGCCACTTTGATGGCTTGCCAGGAGAGGGTCTTCCCCCTGTGGGAGGACACATCCATACTGAACCAAACACTGCAGAAAGCATATGTAATTAATCTAACCCTCACCTACCCACTTTACTCAATAATTTATGTCACCTCATTCTTCCCAAAACCTCTATATCAGCAAACTATACAATCTATAATGCATTTCATGCAATATCTTCTCAATGGCATGTCCTCCTGAGATTCAATTCCCAATTCCTGAAGCAATCATTTTGATACTTTGTCAATCTATCCAAGCTGGGCGATTCTTTTGAAGCTGGAGATATTTGAAATGGAGCCTGTACATCATCTTTGCAAACATTTATGGAAATGATGTAATTTTTGACTCTCCTTCTTGTGTTCCTGAAGATGTCTCATCCCCTTAATCAATACATGCACTCATGGAAAAAAATTCAGCCCAGGCTGTATTTTTCTGGATCATAACAATAACCAAGAAAATTATTCAAAAACTGTAACTTTTATTAAAAAACTAAAAACATATATTGATAAATTATGCATGTTTGACAAATAACTTGAGACAAATTCAGAGGTTTTGTTGATTTTCTTTTTTTAAATCACAAAATTAGGATGTCTCTAATGCCACTGGTGGTGGTGGTCGTATGGCAGCTTAGCTGCCGGGGTAGCTATAATTTCTTGAAGCGCGACTGTGTCGCTGATGCAGTGCCCCTCTACCAGTACACACACTGGAACTGGTACTCATTTCGCCGACCTCGGAAGGATGACAGGCTGAGTCAATCTAATGCCACTGATTTACACCAACAACACGAGAACTTTCGAATGGGGCTGCTGGCAACACATCGTGTGATGTATAGCACTCAAAACCAGTTAATAATGATATCAAATACATATATTAGTGTCCACCATTTAATTCTGGCACATGAGACATGGCACACAGTTTAATGTCCATCTGATGGATGGCACACACATTGATGAATCACCTTGCCTGTGAAACACCAGGATGATAGTTACCTCCGCATCCGAAGGTGAAGGAGGTTATGTTTTCACCCCTTTCTGTCTGTCTGTCTGTTTGTTTGTCTGATTGTGTATGGGATATCTCAAAATGATGGGGATGGATCCGGATGAAATTTTGTGTACAGGTTCGGTGTGTGACAAGGATGAATTGATTAGATGTTGGTGAAGATCCAGATCCGGATCCGACTACTATAATTTTTTAACGTGATTCTTCACCATTGAGAGATGGGGCCAAAAACGATATATAGCACGATATCTCAAAAAAGTTGTGGACGGATTCGGATGAAACTTGGTAGACGGGCTGTGTGTGTTGCAAGGATGAACTGTTAATATTTTGGTGAAGATCTGAGTCTGGATCTGGATACGAGAATTATTTAATTTCTAAGGTGAATCCTCACTATTGAGAGATAGGACCAAAAACGATATAGTACTGTATAGCATGATATTTAAAAAATGTATTGGGCCCGATATGTTCTTTGGATCAGGCATTACATTACGGAGGTATGTGCTCCACCGAGTGTCCTTCTAGTTTATAGCTGGGTCAGGATTCGAACCCAAGCTAGACAGCTTAGAGGTGAATATGAATACATCTAGGCCAGGGGTTTCCAAATTCAGGGGTGCGACATGAACTTGAAACCCCTCCCCTAGAAATTCCCGTTTTTGAGGGAGGTTTTTCGCATCTAAATCGTTTTCTCTGCCAATTGTTATCGTAGGTACCGTTACCAAGTAAGTCCGGGTGGGTCCCATTTGGGTTGCGGGGAGAATGTGATTTCAAATTTTTGGTCATGGACAAAAAAGTTTGGGAACCACTGCTCCAAGCCATCCTGCCAGCCTTGTAGCCCAACTAATATTATCAAACTGACCAAGTAGGCTATTTCACTTGTACTTTATGCAGAAATATTGTCTTTTCACTTAATATTTATAGAAGATAAAATCGTGAGGTTGTTTTCCATGATGTAAGAAAACACAAGTCAGTATTCTACAAAATGACCAATGGGTTCATGCTCTGTGCAGATCATAACCAACCCAATCCTAACCTCTCTATGTACCACCACCCACCCAACCAACATTTCAAGCAGCGAAAGCGAAGTGCAGTTCGACACGATTTAGGAGCTGCAAGCTTCAGATTGCCTCCTTCCAGGAAATCAGCGGAATACACAATCGATGCTTGGCATTCTCGGCTCCGCTTGTTTTGCCATAAAAAGGGGTGAAAAAAGCAACAACTCGGATTACGATTCATCATTACAGATACTGCACAGCGAGATCATATCTCTGACCATCGAGGGAGTCGTTAACACATAATAGCGCAACGGTCAGACACGCGGGAAAGTGTTGAACGAGCAAACTTAATAGGAACGTGTTATTCTGATAATTTTATGTAACTGTCAAATGCAAACCTTCGCTTTGAATTGATTCCCATTGATTGTCGATGCGCCATTGCAATACAATTTTTCATCGCGTGACGGTTTTGGGAGCACAAGCTGTGAATGACTTGAAGAACTGTTTAAGTCAAAAACAGTTGGTTATATGAACAATAACATCTTTCCCCATGAAATAGGCATGTCCTTATTGGCTTTTTCATTTGGCCTTGCAAAATATGAACTTTCAACTTTACACTCTTTGCTCAGCACAAATTGAAGGTTTGTAAATGCTCTGACATATATATATATATATATATATATATATATATATATATATATATATATATATATATATATATATATATATATATATATATATATATATATATATATATATATATATATATATATATATATATATATATATATATATATATATATATATATATATATATATATATATATATATATATATATATATATATATATATATATATATATATATATATATATATATATATATATATATATATATATATATATATATATATATATATATATATATATATATATATATATATATATATATATATATATATATATATATATATATATATATATATATATATATATATATATATATATATATATATATATATATATATATATATATATATATATATATATATATATATATATATATATATACACATATATATATATATATATATATATATATATATATATATATATATATATATATATATATATATATATATATATATATATATATATATATATATATATATATATATATATATATATATATATATATATATATATATATATATATATATATATATATATATATATATATATATATATATATATATATATATATATATATATATATATATATATATATATATATATATATATATATATATATATATATATATATATATATATATATATATATATATATATATATATATATATATATATATATATATATATATATATATATATATATATACATATATATATATATATATATATATATATATATATATATATATATATATATATATATATATATATATATATATATATATATATATATATATATATATATATATATATATATATATATATATATATATATATATATATATATATATATATATATATATATATATATATATATATATATATATATATATATATATATATATATATATATATATATATATATATATATATATATATATATATATATATATATATATATATATATACATATATATATATATATATATATATATATATATATATATATATATATATATATATATATATATATATACACATATATATATATATATATATATATATATATATATATATATATATATATATACACATATATATATATATATATATATACATATATATATATATATATATATATATATATATATATATATATATATATATATATATATATATATATATATATATATATATATATACATATATATATATATATATATATACACATATATATATATATATATATATATACACATATATATATATATATATATATATATATATATATATATATATATATATATATATATATATATATATGTAGGGTAAGAATACTGATTCTGGCTCACTTTTCCCCATGTAAATGAATGGGGATTTTCAGCGATTCATATTTTTTTCCTAAAAATAAACCCCCTTTTTATCCCAAGGTATATTTATTTGTCTCCCCTTTTAACCTGGAGGTTGAACCTCATTGAATTGAACACCTGGGGTTGAACAGCTCACTCATTGAACCTATAAAGATTTGTTCATTCTCAAATTCCTTCAATAGTTTAATTTTCTTTGCACAATAATCCCCATCTAAAATATTGACAAACAAAACATTTGAATCTTTATATTTTTGAAGATACCCCTTTTGTGCCATTACGAAATGATAAACTTCTCTTAATGCTCTCATCTGACCACCTCCTGAGCCACATATCATTTTGAGATTATAGTAAATTGTTTTTTCATTGTTCAATTGATAACCATCAAAGTTTTCAGTCCATTCAAGGATATTCATTTTTTTCTTTACATCCTCTAACTTACTAGTTTTTAAATTAATTCGCTTATTTGTTTTATTTACCTTTGTTTTAGTTATTTTTTCAATAAGACTTATTTGATATTTTTCACATTCATTATGTTTTCCATTTATATACCAAGACTGAGATTTTCTCCACTCTTTAGTTTGATTAATACTTGGTTTAACCATTTATATATTGTGAAAAAACACGGCGGTAGCCCTTAAAAAACCCTAACCCATCTTCCCATCGTTAAAACATAATCTATTTTATACACTCTATCATACAATATCCATATGGAACACAATCTATTCCATTATCTAAAATAAATCTCTTATCATCAAAGGCTCCTAATGCCTTTTTATTTACTTCTTCACTATATATGTTATGTTTATAACTTCTTATTGTATTCATTTTCCTATATTCTTCTTTCTTATTCATCAAACAATTATAATAATTTCTAAAAGTTATTGATTTCTTTATTACATATTTCTTTATTCCCTTTAACCTCTTATCAATCTGTTCACCATACTTATAAGCATATGCCTTTGCTCTCAATCCAATAAACTCACTCATTACTTTTCCACCCAACTCATCCTTAAACTTACCAATAACCTTTTCATTCTTTTTGGAAAATAACTCACTCTTCTTGCTGAAATTACTTGTATCATATACTCCAATATTTTTCTTCATATCTTCATAAACATCATCAGTTTTTATATCTAGGATAAAACTATCAGTATCCATATACAACAATGAAACATTTTCACCATACTCTTTCTTTAAGTCATTATACAAATAATCATACATCAATATCTTTGATAAATCAAGAACTGCTGTTCCAATATAAATTGGTTTATCCATTACAATACTTTCCTTTTTCATATGAATTGCAGAAAAGTTCTCTGAAAAAACCTCTTCTCTCTCAAAACTTGGTTTATTTATCAATCTCGAAGCTTCTTTCCAAGATGTTGCGAATCTAATGTTTTGCCTGTTTCTAACATTTTCCATAGTCTTTCCAAATACAGCATTATTCATTAATTTATAAAAGTCCCCTTCAAATTTTACTTTTGTATTTGCTCTCATATCTGTATTGAATTGAATATACTTTTTCACCCAAGGACTTTGTTTAAATTTTAAAACTCTATGAATTTTAGCTACTCTCAATCCTTCTCTCAAAAACTGTTTTAAGCTTCTCTGATGCAAAACATATCCCTCTTTATCATAGAATGTTGTTAATAACTTTTCTGTTGATTTACCTTTAATATTAAAACTTTTATGATAATCACTTAACCATTCTTTCTTTGGGGTTTCTTTCTCACATGCAAAAGGAAGATCTTTATGCTTATTATGAAGATCACTCGGGTACCTCAAATCAACTTCAAAATAATAACCTTCTTCTTCGTCATTCAATTCCTCTTGAGAAGAAATAACAATATTCATCAAAGCCTTTTCATAATCCTTTTCTTCCACCCACTCTAATTTACCATAAGGCAGAGATTGAGACATTGCCCATCCATACAAATTATTAGCATCAAAATACATCAAATAATTACTATCTTTTTCACTATCATAATTTGGAAGATATTTATTATTTGCTTTAGCATATCTTTTTGAACATACTTGTGATATTCCACCTCTCTTGGACTTCTCAATCATCAAAAGCATATCCACATCACTGATTAAATCTATATCTTGTTTTGTCATTTTCAACATTGCACTCCAAGCTAAACCAGGAGCTGTGAAATAGTGGGCAGGATCTAATCCATAACAATTTTTATTATGACAGAGTGATCTAAAAGCTTCAAACACATCAGCTAACAATAAAACATCTGTTTTTAGATATAAATCGTGATATTCTCCAAGGTTCTTTATCTTAAATATTTTCCATATTTCTTGTGCGTGTTTATATTCCTTATCACTTATCTCTTCTTCATAAAGGTTATTATAGAAACTTTCTTTTGAAGGAAGTTGTGTTTCTTTAAATCTCATAAATGAATCCATATAATCATAAGGATAAATTCCCTTACTTGTAAGAATTTTCTCTTTACTTTGAATTTCATTCCTTGTTTGAATTTCCTCTCTCGTAAGAATTCCTTCTTTAATCAGAATTTCATCTTTAATCTGAATTTCCTCTTTAGTTCGAATTTTCTTTATAATTAGAATTTCATCTTCAGTTAGAATTTCTTCATTAATTAGAGTTTCCTCTTTACTTTGAATTCTCTCTTTAATCTGAATTTCCTCTTTAGTGAGAATTTCCTCTTTTGGAAAGAATGAATTAAGATTTGGAAAAGAGTCCGTGGAGCTTAGATTTGATGCGAGGTAGGCTAGTGGTGTTCCCATAAACTTGTAAGAATCTAAAAACCTAATACGAGTTAAAGGTTTTGTGAATATCATTTTTGAAAATGAAATATACTTTTGACTTGTGTTTGTTATAGCAGAAATATTCCCTGGTGTTTTTGAAAGTTCATTTATAAATAGATGTGTATCATAGTTGGCGCTGTTGTGAAGAAAGACTGGAATAAAAAGAAGGTAATTTATAATTAAGATTACAACAGGAATGAGCGGGACCTCTATATTTACCAGTAAGATGACAATGGTCTCTAACTTTAGACTCCTTAATTTCCCCCTCACAAATATGACAGATATTGTTCATTCTAAATTCTAATTTTTCTTCTTTGGTTAATTTCATCGGTTCATTTGTTTCTTTCATTAATTTAGTGAGTCTTATACAATCCTTTTCTAATCGTTTTACAAACTCTTGTGAAGCATTTTTTCCACGATAATGTTCAAGTTTGTTATACTTTTCTCCAACAGATGATTTGATATAATAACAGAAACCACAAGGAATATGTTTTTGATATTTATTTGTATATGGTTCTTTTGGATTAGGAGAAGCAGTATTTATCTTTTTAAGGATACATTCAAAATCAGCGTATATCACAAATGGGTGCATGATAGATTTATTATAATCTTCAAAATAAATCTTTTCACCAGGTTTAGGCATTGTAATTACAGCTGATTTATGATTACTACAATATTTTGAATGTTGTTCTAATCGTTCTTTTGTATGAAATGAATTAAGACATCGCTTACAAGGATATATTTTGTTTGCTGTTCTGAATACCTGAGAAGAGATTAATCTTGATAAATTATTGATGTATGTGTAATGTGAATTCTTTCCAACACTAAAATATAAAAGGTCAATGTGTGTTTCTTCATTTTTATAGTTGTTTGAAATTTTTAATATTTGAACTTTGTTTGTATCCGTTAATCCATATACATTAATAGAAAGATTATTCTTTTTCTCAAATTTAGGAATATCTGTTAGTGGCATTGGGAATTTAAAATCTTTAATGTCCAAGGTATTCTCATATTTCATATATTGTTTTACTCTTTCTGAATTACATTTTGGTGGATGTAAGTGAGCAAGAACAGACCAGAGAAAACATTTATTATCATTGTTCTTAATATTAACAACTGCCTTCTTTAGTTTTATTTCTTTTGGTAATTCAATATAAGAAGAAGCTTTAAGAGGGTTTGATTTTAGAATGTGTATATCTAAAAAGATGATTTTTTAATATTGAATCCACTTCCTACCACTGTATTATCAACATCCTCCTCTTGTCTTGATAGTTCTTCATAAACCCCACTATTCAAAAAATCTTGAAATGATGTTATAAAATGAAGATCTGTTCTCATATAAGGAGTTTGTTCTTCATCTTGTCTTTTCATATTCATTTTCACTCCCATATAAAACTTTAAAGTTTTCATTTCTTTTAATGTCTTTTTAATAAATTTTTCAACATCGGGTTTCACTATTTCAATTGATTCAGCTATTGATGATGGACCGGGTTCTCCAAATTGAAAAATCCTTATTTTTATTTGCCCTTTAAATGCCTCATCAGTGTTTTTAATATAATAGTCTCCCTTTACTTTAAACTCATTTTTCTTGTGTTTTTGTGATTGAAGATGTTGATTATAACTACTCTTCAAAACATCCTTTGAACAGATATCACAATGTTTTCTTTCCAACTCAAGAGGAGATATTTGATGAAATAGATTAAATGTGTGTTTGTTGGTTCGGAGGTGTTTTCTATAATGTTTATATTCGTGATTACAAACATCGCAGTACGTTGTATTCACCATATTTATAGAATAAAACTTTGCTTAAACTAAAATTTTCTTGATGAAAATTTCGTTTAATTTATAGGTGAATCTGTGCTTAAAAACATTTTATCCTCCAACTTTTTCACTTAATAAATACAATGTTTCAAGACACAAAAGACAAGTTTCAATCAATCTCTTCATCTGTTAAAGATACTGAGAAATATGTCAAGGATGTAAAATTGAACAAAGATAAATATAACAACTATTGGATAAAAACTATTATGGTAAATAATATGAGTTCTTCAATTTCCTTCAGTGGAAGGGCTTTTAGTATACCTGGTAGAACATCAATTAAAGTATCTCTAACAAAAGTTTCTCCTCTCCTTCTAGTAATATATTCAAAACTAGAAAAAGCAATGAAACAAGAAAAAGTATCAAAGAACAAAAACCTTATGGATGAAGCTTTAGAAAGAAAAGATAAGACCATCTGTAATATGCAAGGAGAAATTTGTATTTTTTTCAACAACCCTAAAGATGTAAATCTTGATGAAATAAAGGATGTTAATATATCAGGTGAAATGACATTTCGTTCAATAGTAGTTAACGATAATTTTAAAATTACCTTTAATATAAAAAATGTTGTCGTTGAATCTGATAATGAAAAAAGTATATCGATATCGATGGTAATATACAACTGAAAGTATAGATGAATTTCAGTTTAAGTAAAGTTTTACTTTATAAATATGCTAGACTTTCCTGATTCTCCATATGACAAATTTGAGAATTGTCCTGCGTGTGAAAGACGGGGATTAAACACAGAGTCAAAAGCCTATAAACAATGTATATTCTGTGATTATCTTCTAATTAATGATAATAAAAAATATAAAAAGGAAAATAATTCTTTTAGATTTACACCAAAAATGAATTACTTTACAAGATTGATTAGAGAAATGAATGTAAAGTATGAGGATGATAACACACCTTTCCTTACAAGGGAAGAAACTGAACGTATAAGAGAAATGTTCAAAGGATTGTTGTTGTATGTTATTCATGGATGTAATTTTCAGGGAAATATCAACACAAGATATTGTATAAATAAAATAATGGATTATCTTGAAATTAAACCTGAACTTAGGATAAAATATAGAGTTTCTAAAAAAGCCAATAATAAATTAAATAACCTGTTTTTCAAATATATAAATGAATGATTTTTTACCTATTTGGGAAAATAAGATAAAATTTAACAACCATAAAAATCTCCCAAATTCATTAAGATGTCTCATAGTTGGTTCAAGTGGATGTGGAAAAACCTGCTTACTTTTAAAAATGCTCCTCACTCCCAACTTTTTAGATTATGATAATTTAATAATTTTCACAAAGTCGAGTTTTCAACCAGAGTATCAACTACTCTCACAAGGTTTTAATGCTGGTCTTCAAAAAGAAGATATAATAGGTTTATTTAAACGTCAAAAAAACCTAAATGATTATAACATTGAAGATATAATTCAACTATTTTGTGATACACAGAGATGTAAAAAGAAATCAAATCTTATAACTTGTATTCTTAGTGATAATACGGATGATATACCGTCTCCCCAAGATTTGGATAAATCAAAAGGAACCTCGTTATCTTTGATGATTGTGTTAATGAGAGAAACCAAACGGTAATGGACAGCTACTACACAAGAGGGAGACATTCTTCTTGTAATTGTATTTATCTTAGTCAATCGTACTTTCAACTTCCTCGTCGTTCCATCAGAAACAATGCTAATACTTTTATTTTATTCAAGTTAAATTCAATAGATATCAATAATTTTTGGAGAGATAATTGTTCTACATTATGTAGTAAAAAGAAATTTGAGGATTATATGAAGCACACGACTGAAAAATATAAATATATTGTTGTGAAACAAGATGAGATATTAAGGGATATATTTTTTGTTTTATAAACAATTACATATATAAATGACAACTATTATTATAAATCTTGTGGGTAAATTTACTTCTGGAAAAAACTTTCATAAATCAAGGTTCTTGTGTAGTACAAATGAGAATATTGTAAATTTACTTAAAAAACACCCCGTGATACGCATTGTATCAACAACAACTAGAGCAATAAGACCTGGAGAAGTAAAAGGTGAAGATTATCACTATATTTCAGTGGAGGAACATATGCGATTGAGGAATGAAGGACAAATATTTGAGGAGGTTTCTCTTGGTACAACAAAATATTCACATTGTAAGAGTGAGTTAAAGAAACTAAAATCTGGTGGTGTTGGGATATTAGAAACTAATCCAGAAGGAACGAGACAAATTATTAAATATCTGAGCGGAGTGAAGATTTTATCATTCGGTTTTGATGTTGATGAAGAAACTCAACACAAACGTATGAAAAGCAGAGATGCAAGGATTAGTGAAGAAGAAATTACAACTCGCATTAATGTTAATAAAGAATTTGATGAAATATTTAAAGAAAAGGATTTATTTGAACACATCTACTTGAATGATGAAGAAAAGGAAAATTTCCCTGTTGATCTTTACAATTCATTAAATGATATTTTACAATAAATAAATGGATACAAAAGAAAGAGCAAGAAGATTTAAGGAACATCAAGAGTTGGTTTCAAAAGTTGTAAAACAACAGGAAGACATAAAGAAGAAACGCAGACAGAAACTAACGGGCGAAGAAGCATTTGAAAAAAAACAAGAGAAATTTTTTAAACCACTTTTAAAAACTTCCCAAGAAAAAATGAAAGATGTTTCCACAGTTCCCACAGTAGAATATACTCCCAGAAAGCTCCAAATGTTAAAAGATTTCAGTCAAATGACGGAGGAAGAATTAGAGCATATTGGAGAATTAGAACATGATGAAGGTTTATTTCAACAACTGGAAGAGATTAATCAACCCCCTGATTGTATTGTGAATGCTGTTCAAAACAATGAATATTCAGCGGATTCAAAAACCAAAGCAGGACTCATTCCAACAGAACAACCAGCAATATTTCATCTTGTTCAAGAAAAGGTATTGATATTTAATGATGAATTAAGGTTCTTAAGTTCTGCTCAACCCCCTGTTAAACTAACTCCGAGATTAATGTTTCTTCTCACAAAAGATGGAAGACAAGGTTCAACTGTGAGGGATGAATCAAAGTATATTGATAAACCATTGGATATGGAAAATAATGATGATAGAGTATATATTGATTTGCTGAACACTCTAAATTATAAGGTTATTCTTTCTGGTAAAAGTAGGAAGAATGAGAAGGAGAAACACATTATTCAGGCTTTAAGTATCCTTGGTTCAGGTATTAGTTTTCTTCCAAATGACCCATCGCAATTAGTTAATAGACTGTTATTGTTGTTCGGCAGTAAGAAGGCTGGAAATAACAATTGTTTTAATGAAGCATCAGCCATTTTAGACCAGTTGATGAACATGAAAATAATTAATAAATCTCAATATAAAGACATTTTATCTCATATTAAATAAGATGAGAAGCACAATCCTGAGTTTTAATTTCACAACAAGCGACCACACATCTTCATTCCCATACCCACTACAACTTGACACAACAAAAGAATATGAGGCATCTTTATTGTCCATGGAGACTTATAATACCTTATTTAATATAACCGAGAAAAATGACAAGTTTAGTTATAATCCGGGAAGTGGATACAAAACGATAACAGTCTCACCCGGAGCATACGAGATTTCTCAAATATCTTCCGAAATTGCTCGTCTCATGAAAGAACAGGGTGATGAACCAAAAAATATTGTTATAAACATTCAAAAACATACTTCAAAATCAACGATTAAAGTTAAAAATAACTACAAGGTTGATTTCACAATTGATAATTCATTTAGAGAGTTATTAGGTTTCTCCTCAAAAAGATTGAAACTAATGGGACGTTTTACAGTGATAATGTCATTCAAATATCCTCAGGAATAAATTCGGTGTTAATTCACTGTGATTTGATTGATGGTGCTTATAATGATGGATTAAAAACAAATACAATATTTTCATTCAGCGCATACTCAACCCCAATTGGTTATAAATTCAATATGGAGTCTAAAAATTTGGTTTATCTACCTGTGTCAGGAAAAACCATACACAGAGTAAATTTTAGGATAACCGACCAAGATAATCGTGTGATTTCTTTTAATGGAGAAGTTATATCCATCAGAATTCACCTACGTGAAGTTTTTCAATAAATAAATACGATGGTTATTGTGAGGAAGCACGAGTTGGGAAAATATAAAATAATTACAGGGGATGGGATGTTCCTTTCCCCGTACTACAAGGGTGAAGGTATGTATCTTGGTAGAGGATACTATAAACCTAAGAGACAAAGGGGTGTTGGACATCAATTTAGAGGAGATGGGATAATTGATACTCTCATGGGTATTGGTTCAACTATTCTTAAACATAAAGACCTAATTGGTTCAACTGCTTCTGCTGTGGGAAATGTAGCAGGTGCTGTAAAGAGTATAAAAGATGCTCAGAAAGAATCTCATAAATTACAAGCAATAAAAGAAATTAAGAAAGGTAAAACTCAGTTGTCCCCCCAAGAACGACAGAAAATAATTCAAATACTTGGATCAGGGTTTCAAAAGTTTTAACATCTTTTTTCCTAAATAAATACAAGTATGGAAGCAATTGATAGTATCTATGATTTGGATGATACTATTATTATCTCAAACTCCACTAAAAAAGAAGATTACTTCAAGGTAAATGCAATAACTGGAACAGACTGGAATACAAATGGTACAAAAAGTTTTGAAATAAATAATCAACAAACCTATTTGAATCTCTCCGAAAGTTTCTTGTTGTGAAATTAAAACTCAGGATTGTGCTTCTCATCTTATTTAATATGAGATAAAATGTCTTTATATTGAGATTTATTAATTATTTTCATGTTCATCAACTGGTCTAAAATGGCTGATGCTTCATTAAAACAATTGTTATTTCCAGCCTTCTTACTGCCGAACAACAATAACAGTCTATTAACTAATTGCGATGGGTCATTTGGAAGAAAACTAATACCTGAACCAAGGATACTTAAAGCCTGAATAATGTGTTTCTCCTTCTCATTCTTCCTACTTTTACCAGAAAGAATAACCTTATAATTTAGAGTGTTCAGCAAATCAATATATACTCTATCATCATTATTTTCCATATCCAATGGTTTATCAATATACTTTGATTCATCCCTCACAGTTGAACCTTGTCTTCCATCTTTTGTGAGAAGAAACATTAATCTCGGAGTTAGTTTAACAGGGGGTTGAGCAGAACTTAAGAACCTTAATTCATCATTAAATATCAATACCTTTTCTTGAACAAGATGAAATATTGCTGGTTGTTCTGTTGGAATGAGTCCTGCTTTGGTTTTTGAATCCGCTGAATATTCATTGTTTTGAACAGCATTCACAATATAATCAGGGGGTTGATTAATCTCTTCCAGTTGTTGAAATAAACCTTCATCATGTTCTAATTCTCCAATATGCTCTAATTCTTCCTCCGTCATTTGACTGAAATCTTTTAACATTTGGAGCTTTCTGGGAGTATATTCTACTGTGGGAACTGTGGAAACATCTTTCATTTTTTCTTGGGAAGTTTTTAAAAGTGGTTTAAAAAATTTCTCTTGTTTTTTTTCAAATGCTTCTTCGCCCGTTAGTTTCTGTCTGCGTTTCTTCTTTATGTCTTCCTGTTGTTTTACAACTTTTGAAACCAACTCTTGATGTTCCTTAAATCTTCTTGCTCTTTCTTTTGTATCCATTTATTTATTGTAAAATATCATTTAATGAATTGTAAAGATCAACAGGGAAATTTTCCTTTTCTTCATCATTCAAGTAGATGTGTTCAAATAAATCCTTTTCTTTAAATATTTCATCAAATTCTTTATTAACATTAATGCGAGTTGTAATTTCTTCTTCACTAATCCTTGCATCTCTGCTTTTCATACGTTTGTGTTGAGTTTCTTCATCAACATCAAAACCGAATGATAAAATCTTCACTCCGCTCAGATATTTAATAATTTGTCTCGTTCCTTCTGGATTAGTTTCTAATATCCCAACACCACCAGATTTTAGTTTCTTTAACTCACTCTTACAATGTGAATATTTTGTTGTACCAAGAGAAACCTCCTCAAATATTTGTCCTTCATTCCTCAATCGCATATGTTCCTCCACTGAAATATAGTGATAATCTTCACCTTTTACTTCTCCAGGTCTTATTGCTCTAGTTGTTGTTGATACAATGCGTATCACGGGGTGTTTTTTAAGTAAATTTACAATATTCTCATTTGTACTACACAAGAACCTTGATTTATGAAAGTTTTTTCCAGAAGTAGATTTACCCACAAGATTTATAATAATAGTTGTCATTTATATATGTAATTGTTTATAAAACAAAAAATATATCCCTTAATATCTCATCTTGTTTCACAACAATATATTTATATTTTTCAGTCGTGTGCTTCATATAATCCTCAAATTTCTTTTTACTACATAATGTAGAACAATTATCTCTCCAAAAATTATTGATATCTATTGAATTTAACTTGAATAAAATAAAAGTATTAGCATTGTTTCTGATGGAACGACGAGGAAGTTGAAAGTACGATTGACTAAGATAAATACAATTACAAGAAGAATGTCTCCCTCTTGTGTAGTAGCTGTCCATTACCGTTTGGTTTCTCTCATTAACACAATCATCAAAGATAACGAGGTTCTTTTTTGATTTATCCAAATCTTGGGGAGACGGTATATCATCCGTATTATCACTAAGAATACAAGTTATAAGATTTGATTTCTTTTTACATCTCTGTGTATCACAAAATAGTTGAATTATATCTTCAATGTTATAATCATTTAGGTTTTTTGACGTTTAAATAAACCTATTATATCTTCTTTTTGTAGACGAGCATTAAGACCATGTGAGAGTATTTGATACTCTGGTTGAAAACACGACTTTGTGAAAATTATTAAATTATCATAATCTAGTGAGTTGGTAGTGAGGAGCATTTTTAAAAGTAAGCAGGTTTTTCCACATCCACTTGAACCAACTATGAGACATCTTAATGAATTTGGGAGATTTTTATGGTTGTTAAATTTTATCTTATTTTCCCAAATAGGTAAAAAATCATTCATTTATATATTTGAAAAACAGGTTATTTAATTTATTATTGGCTTTTTAGAAACTCTATATTTTATCCTAAGTTCAGGTTTAATTTCAAGATAATCCATTATTTTATTTATACAATATCTTGTGTTGATATTTCCCTGAAAATTACATCCATGAATAATATACAACAACAATCCTTTGAACATTTCTCTTATACGTTCAGTTTCTTCCCTTGTAAGGAAAGGTGTGTTATCATCCTCATACTTTACATTCATTTCTCTAATCAATCTTGTAAAGTAATTCATTTTTGGTGTAAATCTAAAAGAATTATTTTCCTTTTTATATTTTTTATTATCATTAATTAGAAGATAATCACAGAATATACATTGTTTATAGGCTTTTGACTCTGTGTTTAATCCCCGTCTTTCACACGCAGGACAATTCTCAAATTTGTCATATGGAGAATCAGGAAAGTCTAGCATATTTATAAAGTAAAACTTTACTTAAACTGAAATTCATCTATACTTTCAGTTGTATATTACCATCGATATCGATATACTTTTTTTCATTATCAGATTCAACGACAACATTTTTTATATTAAAGGTAATTTTAAAATTATCGTTAACTACTATTGAACGAAATGTCATTTCACCTGATATATTAACATCCTTTATTTCATCAAGATTTACATCTTTAGGGTTGTTGAAAAAAATACAAATTTCTCCTTGCATATTACAGATGGTCTTATCTTTTCTTTCTAAAGCTTCATCCATAAGGTTTTTGTTCTTTGATACTTTTTCTTGTTTCATTGCTTTTTCTAGTTTTGAATATATTACTAGAAGGAGAGGAGAAACTTTTGTTAGAGATACTTTAATTGATGTTCTACCAGGTATACTAAAAGCCCTTCCACTGAAGGAAATTGAAGAACTCATATTATTTACCATAATAGTTTTTATCCAATAGTTGTTATATTTATCTTTGTTCAATTTTACATCCTTGACATATTTCTCAGTATCTTTAACAGATGAAGAGATTGATTGAAACTTGTCTTTTGTGTCTTGAAACATTGTATTTATTAAGTGAAAAAGTTGGAGGATAAAATGTTTTTAAGCACAGATTCACCTATAAATTAAACGAAATTTTCATCAAGAAAATTTTAGTTTAAGCAAAGTTTTATTCTATAAATATGGTGAATACAACGTACTGCGATGTTTGTAATCACGAATATAAACATTATAGAAAACACCTCCGAACCAACAAACACACATTTAATCTATTTCATCAAATATCTCCTCTTGAGTTGGAAAGAAAACATTGTGATATCTGTTCAAAGGATGTTTTGAAGAGTAGTTATAATCAACATCTTCAATCACAAAAACACAAGAAAAATGAGTTTAAAGTAAAGGGAGACTATTATATTAAAAACACTGATGAGGCATTTAAAGGGCATATAAAAATAAGGATTTTTCAATTTGGAGAACCCGGTCCATCATCAATAGCTGAATCAATTGAAATAGTGAAACCCGATGTTGAAAAATTTATTAAAAAGACATTAAAAGAAATGAAAACTTTAAAGTTTTATATGGGAGTGAAAATGAATATGAAAAGACAAGATGAAGAACAAACTCCTTATATGAGAACAGATCTTCATTTTATAACATCATTTCAAGATTTTTTGAATAGTGGGGTTTATGAAGAACTATCAAGACAAGAGGAGGATGTTGATAATACAGTGGTAGGAAGTGGATTCAATATTAAAAAAATCATCTTTTTAGATATACACATTCTAAAATCAAACCCTCTTAAAGCTTCTTCTTATATTGAATTACCAAAAGAAATAAAACTAAAGAAGGCAGTTGTTAATATTAAGAACAATGATAATAAATGTTTTCTCTGGTCTGTTCTTGCTCACTTACATCCACCAAAATGTAATTCAGAAAGAGTAAAACAATATATGAAATATGAGAATACCTTGGACATTAAAGATTTTAAATTCCCAATGCCACTAACAGATATTCCTAAATTTGAGAAAAAGAATAATCTTTCTATTAATGTATATGGATTAACGGATACAAACAAAGTTCAAATATTAAAAATTTCAAACAACTATAAAAATGAAGAAACACACATTGACCTTTTATATTTTAGTGTTGGAAAGAATTCACATTACACATACATCAATAATTTATCAAGATTAATCTCTTCTCAGGTATTCAGAACAGCAAACAAAATATATCCTTGTAAGCGATGTCTTAATTCATTTCATACAAAAGAACGATTAGAACAACATTCAAAATATTGTAGTAATCATAAATCAGCTGTAATTACAATGCCTAAACCTGGTGAAAAGATTTATTTTGAAGATTATAATAAATCTATCATGCACCCATTTGTGATATACGCTGATTTTGAATGTATCCTTAAAAAGATAAATACTGCTTCTCCTAATCCAAAAGAACCATATACAAATAAATATCAAAAACATATTCCTTGTGGTTTCTGTTATTATATCAAATCATCTGTTGGAGAAAAGTATAACAAACTTGAACATTATCGTGGAAAAAATGCTTCACAAGAGTTTGTAAAACGATTAGAAAAGGATTGTATAAGACTCACTAAATTAATGAAAGAAACAAATGAACCGATGAAATTAACCAAAGAAGAAAAATTAGAATTTAGAATGAACAATATCTGTCATATTTGTGAGGGGGAAATTAAGGAGTCTAAAGTTAGAGACCATTGTCATCTTACTGGTAAATATAGAGGTCCCGCTCATTCCTGTTGTAATCTTAATTATAAATTACCTTCTTTTATTCCAGTCTTTCTTCACAACAGCGCCAACTATGATACACATCTATTTATAAATGAACTTTCAAAAACACCAGGGAATATTTCTGCTATAACAAACACAAGTCAAAAGTATATTTCATTTTCAAAAATGATATTCACAAAACCTTTAACTCGTATTAGGTTTTTAGATTCTTACAAGTTTATGGGAACACCACTAGCCTACCTCGCATCAAATCTAAGCTCCACGGACTCTTTTCCAAATCTTAATTCATTCTTTCCAAAAGAGGAAATTCTCACTAAAGAGGAAATTCAGATTAAAGAGAGAATTCAAAGTAAAGAGGAAACTCTAATTAATGAAGAAATTCTAACTGAAGATGAAATTCTAATTATAAAGAAAATTCGAACTAAAGAGGAAATTCAGATTAAAGATGAAATTCTGATTAAAGAAGGAATTCTTACGAGAGAGGAAATTCAAACAAGGAATGAAATTCAAAGTAAAGAGAAAATTCTTACAAGTAAGGGAATTTATCCTTATGATTATATGGATTCATTTATGAGATTTAAAGAAACACAACTTCCTTCAAAAGAAAGTTTCTATAATAACCTTTATGAAGAAGAGATAAGTGATAAGGAATATAAACACGCACAAGAAATATGGAAAATATTTAAGATAAAGAACCTTGGAGAATATCACGATTTATATCTAAAAACAGATGTTTTATTGTTAGCTGATGTGTTTGAAGCTTTTAGATCACTCTGTCATAATAAAAATTGTTATGGATTAGATCCTGCCCACTATTTCACAGCTCCTGGTTTAGCTTGGAGTGCAATGTTGAAAATGACAAAACAAGATATAGATTTAATCAGTGATGTGGATATGCTTTTGATGATTGAGAAGTCCAAGAGAGGTGGAATATCACAAGTATGTTCAAAAGATATGCTAAAGCAAATAATAAATATCTTCCAAATTATGATAGTGAAAAAGATAGTAATTATTTGATGTATTTTGATGCTAATAATTTGTATGGATGGGCAATGTCTCAATCTCTGCCTTATGGTAAATTAGAGTGGGTGGAAGAAAAGGATTATGAAAAGGCTTTGATGAATATTGTTATTTCTTCTCAAGAGGAATTGAATGACGAAGAAGAAGGTTATTATTTTGAAGTTGATTTGAGGTACCCGAGTGATCTTCATAATAAGCATAAAGATCTTCCTTTTGCATGTGAGAAAGAAACCCCAAAGAAAGAATGGTTAAGTGATTATCATAAAAGTTTTAATATTAAAGGTAAATCAACAGAAAAGTTATTAACAACATTCTATGATAAAGAGGGATATGTTTTGCATCAGAGAAGCTTAAAACAGTTTTTGAGAGAAGGATTGAGAGTAGCTAAAATTCATAGAGTTTTAAAATTTAAACAAAGTCCTTGGGTGAAAAAGTATATTCAATTCAATACAGATATGAGAGCAAATACAAAAGTAAAATT
>NC_140965.1:36725229-36727729 GCF_056783735.1 Eptatretus burgeri
ATATATATATATATATATATATATATATATATATATATATATATATACTGTTGTGGACCCGGGGTCAGGGCAAGAATACCGGGGGGGGGGGGGTTACCTTAGGTTCCCACCAGACTTTCCAGAATCGCAGGCCGTTGCACATGGATAACTCTGTGATCGTTGCCAGGTCGCTGATCGACCGTTAATGCCTATAACTCAACCACATGACTTAGGGTCCTCTGAAACCGGTTGCCTAAAATGGTCACGTGATCTTATTACCGGGGGGCATGCCCTCGGTATGCTTTGTTCTAACTGGATCACCTTACCAGATCAGATGCAGCCGACCGTAACTGCCAATGACGTACCAGCTCGAAAACAGATCATTGGGGGATAACGTCCCAACTAGGCAAGGATACGGACCAATGAGGGAAAATAAGAAAATGAGCTGGGAACATTTCTATACAAAGCATTTATTTACAATTAGCGAGGAAAGGTATGTGGCACAGTGAATGGGGTTTATTATTATGTACAGCAGGGATAGCAAGAATTAGTAGGGTACAACAAAAGGCATGCAATTTACAAAAACAGACACCTGGCAGACTTATGCCGTTATATCTTCTGCAATATTAATTTATGCCACAACAGGCACCATCACAGACAAACACACACAAACCCGATGAGGATTAGTTTGCCACAAGGAAGGAGAGCAGATGAGAACTAACAGCCTCTCAATACCTGACACGGTCGGCCAACCACGCACCCCAGAACGCTTTGGGGGAAGCTCCGCTTGAGCGATCTCTTTAGAGTCTTAAGAGTCGGCGCGTTATCTCTTGCTTGATCACTTTGCCGGGGCTCGTGGAAATGTGTGCTCCACACTGGTCCAGAAGATCATTTGTCGCACACAAACCCCGAGTACAGATGCAGTGACAGGCAAACAACGAGGTGCAGTGAAGGGAGGGCAGAGCAGAGAGGCGGAGAAGTGGGTGCGGCAAACAGGTGGAGACAGTGCGAGGCAGGCAGGTGAGGAAGTGCAGGGAGAGAGAGAGATAGAGAGAGAGAGATAGAGAGAGAGAGGGGGGGGAGGAGAGAGGGCAGACAGTTTCGCAATCTGCCTTTTATAAGCCCTGGGCGAAGGGTGGGGCGACGACCCAAAGCGACGCGCCATTATCTGAGTGGTGACCTTCTATTGGATCCTAGCCCTGCCCTGCCAGGCTCCTGGGGCCAGAAGGGGCCTCATTCGCACATCCAGTGCGACATGGCCCGGGGCCCTGCACCAAACTACAGGGCCGTGTTCTGGCGACTGGACAAGGGTCGTGTTTGTTCCACATGCCCACTCGGGGCACCCCCGGCGAGCTGCGGTTTGTGCTGTTAATGTGCTTGGCCTGTCCCTGCGCCATGTGGTCCGAGTGGCCTAGGCCACCCAGCACGCCTGTTTGGTGACAAAGTGCATCAATGAGAAAGTGCGTAGAGGCGCAGGGTGATTTTTCCTATGTGCGGGAGATGTTGGTGGTCGAAGTGGTGAGCTTCTGGTGAGCAAAGGTTGAGCAAGGTGAGACACCATTGTAAATCGGCACAGATTTGAATGAAAGGGTGCGCCGTGCATGTCCTGTATAGTGTTGTTGGTGAGTCTCTCATCGGGTGGCTGCCTGGGTTCGGTGCCTGCTTGGATTTGTATCATGAATAAAGAGAAAGGGTTGGGATGAAAATCAGGATTGAATGGAAGAGAGAGATATAATTAGACCACTCTAAGACCCACGCAAAGCACTTCGTCCTGTTAACCCATAAGACATGAGGGGAAGGTCTGACTGCACGGAGACTAACACAAGAACTGCCTGGGAATCACTGTATGTTGGGTGCCATTGCCTTAGAGGTATGTGGTTTTTCAGAACCGCAATAATACATACATACACAGACACACACATACGCCATTCTCTCTCTCTGGCTTTGTTCCTTATGCACAGCCACATCTTTTAAGTTACAAACTCCAAACTCAGGGTACAAATAGTTACAAACTCCAAACCTCTGCTCCAATCAGTTAATCTGATGACATGCTCATCAAAGTAGACGTCTCTCTGGCTGTTATTAGAGGACCACCTCAGCACTGTCGAGTCTGGTATTTCACTCAGGCCGACTGGCAGGGACTTCAAGCAGTCATCACACTTATAGACTGGTCTCCCATCTCGACTTTCTCCGACATCAACTCATCCTGGGAATTGTTTCAAAAAAATTTGCTCTCTCTCATGCACAGATTTTTCCCATCTCGTCTTCAGTTGTCATACCCTTCCTCCTGCCCATGGTACACTGAAGTTTGTGGCAAGGCAGCTGTCCTGAAACAACTGCCTTCGCCTCATGGAAGGTTAATCCAACTGAAGGCAATCTCAATTCCTTCCACAAAGCTTGGAACAAGTGTATGTCTACCCTCCGGAGAGCCAGAATACAAAATCTTTCTAATCTCAAGTCTGAACTCTCAAACCTGTCTCTCTCCTCCAAATCTTGGTGGTACCTCGTGAAGTGTTTCTGG
>NC_140965.1:36732729-36740229 GCF_056783735.1 Eptatretus burgeri
CTCAATGCTCTGCGAACCATCCCGTGGATACCTTTTTTAGTAGTTCAGCACGGACTTGATGATAAAGCATGTCATTCTCCGTGGTGCGTTATACCTGGATGGCTGAGCAACGGATTGCAAAGACGTTTTTCTTTGACTTCAACCTGCAGCTGGTCCAGCACCTTTGGCCTTTCAAATGGATTTCGAGCTGTTATTGTCTTGATTGTAGATTTTCTCTTTTTTTACACGTTGTTTTTCTCCATTATGTGTCTGCGTGCCCTTTACAGCCTCTTGCGGTCATTCATCCAGAGCGTCATGAGGTGTGTTTGTGTGTATGTATATATATATATATATATATATATATATATATATATATATATATATATATATATATATATATATTTATATAAACATGGCCAAAAGTATTCGGACACCCCTTCTAGTGAGTGTATTCGGATATTTCAGCCACACCCATTGCTGACAGGTGTATCAAATCAAGCACAGAGCCATGCAATCTCCATCAACAAACAATGGCAGTACAATGTGCCATATGAAAGAGCTCAGTGACTTTCAACGTCGCACCGTCGTAGGATGCCACCATTCCAACAAGTCAGTTCATCAAATTTCTGCCCTGCTAGAGCTGCTCCAGTCAACTGTAAGTGCTGTTTTTGTGAAGTGGAAATGTCTAGGAGCAACAACTGCTCAACCGCGAAGTGGTCGGCCACACAAGCTAACAGAACAAGACCACCGAGTGCTGAAGCGCATAGCGTGGAAAAATCGTCTGTCGTCCGTTGCAATACTCACGACCGACTTCTAAACTGCCTCTGGAAGCAACGTTAGCACAAGCACTGTTCATTGAGAGCTTCATGAAATGGGTTTCCATGGCCGAGCAGCCGCACACAAGCACAAGAGCATCATGCGTAATGCCAAGCGTCGGCTGCAGTGGTGTAAAGCTCACCGCCATTGGACTCTGGAGCAGTGGAAACGCATTCTCTTGAGTGATGAATCACGCTTCACCATCTGGCAGTCCGACGGACTAATCTGGGTTTGATGGATGCCAGGATAACGCTAACTGCCCGAATGCATAGTGCCAACTGTAAAGTTTGTTGGAGGAGGAATAATGGTCTGGGGGTGTTTTTCATGGTTCGGGATAGGCCCCTTAGTTCCAGTGAAGGGACATCTTAATGTCACAGCATACAATGACATTCTAGACGATTCTGTGCTTCCAACTTTGTGGCAACAGTTTGGGGAAGGCTCTTTCCTGTTCCAGCATGACAATGCCCCCATGCACAAAGCGAGGTCCATATAGAAATGATTTGGTGAGATCAGTGTGGAAGAACTTGACTGGCCTACACAGAGCCCTGACCTCAACCCCAATGAACACCTTTGGGATGAACGCCGACTGTGAGCCAGACTTAATCGCCAAACATCAGTGCCCGACCTCACAAAAGTTATTGTGGCTGAATGGAAGCAAATCCCTGCAGCAATGTTCTAACATCGAGTGGAAAGCCTTCCCAGAAGAGTGGAGGCAGTTATAGCAGCAAGGGGGAGGGGGGGACCAACTCCATATTAATGCCCATGATTTTGGAGTGAGATACTGGATGAGCAGGTGTCCACATACTGTTGGCCATGTCGTGCATGTATGTATGTATGTATGTATGTATGTATGTGTGTGTGTGTGTGTGTGTGTGTGTGTGTGTGTGTGTGTGTGTGTGTGTGTGTATGTATGTATATATATATATATATATATATATATATATATATATATATATATATATATATATATATATATATATATATATATATATATATATATATATATATATATATATATATATATATATATATATATATATATATATATATCCTGGTGTTGGCGCAGTGGTTTGGGCAGCGGCTTGGGATCCAAAAGGTCCGAGTTCAAGCCCCGTTGGGCCACTTAATTAATACACCAGGGTGTTGACTCAGCCTGTCATCCTTCCGAGGTCGGCGAAATGAGTACCAGTGTACTGGGCCAGTGTATACCCCAGATAAAATAGGTGTACCGTATCCCTGTGTTGTAAGAGGCGACCAGGGTTGCGTCAGGAAGGGCATCCGGCGTAAAACATGTGCCAAATCACTATGCGGATCATACGGATGATCCGCTGTGGCGACCCCGAACGGGAGCAGCCGAAAGAAGAAGATATATATATACATACATATACATACATATATATATATATATATATATATATATATATATATATATATATATATATATATATATATATATATATATACACATATACAAATATTGTTCGGGATTCGCACCTGACTCTTGACCGCAGTGTTAAGGATTTGGACGAGTGACGTCAATCACACCCTACTCTTGACAGCCAAATGTTGAAGATTCGGCGTCACTAAACAGCACCGCCGTCTCCGGGGTTATAACGCCGGCTGGTTCGGCACAATTCTCGGTTTACGCGCCTCAGATCACGATACCAAAATACACCTGTGCCTTGCCAGCTGGGGGAATAGACCCCGGTTTCAGACTGGTTTTGCCAGAGACCGAGCGGAGTCTACCAGTACGTTACCATTTTGGTTTTATATCCAAATCAGGCAGATCGTTCCTTGGAGCGGCACGAATAAATTCAAGGCAGCAAATCTCGTATAACCCAGCCAGATTTATTGGGGACACATCGGGGAACACAACACAAGCAAAGCATTCAAGACAATGTTATAATTAATCTATAACCCATCTTAACTAGGGAGCTACGGATTACGGGTTTCGAAGGGAACCCTAGCGAGATAAACCCTAGACAACATGCAGACAAGACACGGACAGCATGCAGACAAGACACAGTGTACTTGGTGATGCTTCATGGACGAGAGGAAAAGTGTCAAAGGTGCGAATGCGGCTCGTGACAAGCCAATGTCAACGGATTTGAGCACCCGGCTCGAGCACGCCGCATGGCAAGATGGCGGCGTTGTCCTTTTGTCGCACCGCCCACGCACGCAGCCTCGGCACGTTCAGCCCCCGTAAGGTCGACGGCACAAGACAAAAGATCTATGGTATGCTCCAGCTGGCTTTTTACAAGGTCCAGTATACAAGTCCGGGCCTGGCCTGTTCACCAGGTTAGGCCAAATCGGGGTGTTGGGCTCCGCAGGCGGATCGACGGGATTACAAGACGTCGTCGAGCCGTGAGGTGAGTAACGACAGAAGCTCCGTGGTTAGACGCAGGTTGAACCTGTCGATGACCTCCTCATAAAGTCGATCGCCGACTCACACAGCAGAAAGTTACTCTCGATGCAGATTGCAGCCTCCCACTAGTCGTTTCTATGCAGCAGAATCCTCACTCGACGCTCAGGCTCAGTTACTCCCTCGGCACATTGCCGACTCGACCCTCAGGTTCAGGCCGTTCCTCTCTTACAAATCTCCGACCACACGCGCCGTGAGTGACTCCCTCAGCAGATCGCCTACTAACCCTCAGGTTCAGTTACTCCCTCAGCAGATCGCCGACCGACGCTAGCAGTTTCTCCTCCAGCCGATGGCAGACAGACCTTTTGCAGTCCCTTCCTTGCCTTTCTTTCCGCTCGCTCTTCACGAAAGCCGATCACAAACAGACACAGCTGTCCCTTGTATGGCCAATCGTGCCCCACCTCTGCGCTCGTCGCAGATCCACCCCTGCCTTTCCTTCGGCTCCCTCCTCACGAAAAGCCGATCGCAAGCAGACACAGCCGTCCCTTGTACAGCCGATCGCAAAACCTCTGCGCTCATCGCAGATCCACCCCTGCCTTTCCGGCGCTCGCTCTCTCGAAGCCGACTGCTACTCTCAGAGTGCTGGGCGGGGACTATTGTCCAGAGGGGGGAAGGAAGAAGAAGAACCTCTTAGTACACCACCACCGTACGAACAATGAACAGCCCCTACACCTCCCGACACACATGTAACGTCCAATTACCGAACAACCAGGCTAAACATGCATTTAATTGGGGATCTGGGCTAATCCTATATTTAATTACACGCTAAGGGCCATTTCCGCAACAATATATATATATATATATATATATATATATATATATATATATATATATATATATATATATATATATATATATATATATATATATATATATATATATATATCTTCTTCTTCTTCTTTCGGCTGCTCCCGTTAGGGGTCGCCACAGCGGATCATCCATATGATCCGCATCGTGATTTGGCACATGTTTTACGCCGGATGCCCTTCCTGACGCAACCCTGGTCGCCTCTTACAACACAGGGATATGGTACACCAATTTTAACCAGGGTATACACCGGCCCAGTATACTGGTACTCATAATATACATATACATATACATATACATATATATATATACATATATATATATATATATATATATATATATATATATATATATATATATATATATATATATATATATATATGTGGTCCGTCTGAAAAGTAACGGGACTGAGCCTGCTGTGTGCTCCACTTACACAACTTGAATTAACGGGTTGCGTCACAATCTTTCGCAACATTCCAGCAATATATATGATTTGTGATGGTTAACTACACTCATTGTGTGCTTTTTTTTACAGGCCGTGCTTTACACATTGTCGAGTCTGAGTCGTCGCGCTATGAGTCGTGAGCAAAGAGCCAATCTGAAGTTTCTTGCCAAGCTTGGCAAAACACCTTCCGAATCCTTTTCAATGCTGCAGCAAGTCCACAGGGAAAAAACCAATGTCACGTACACGTGCATTTAAATGGCACAAGAGGTTCAAAGAGGGACGGGAGGAGGTTTAAGACGATCCACGGTCTGGAAGACCTTCAACGAGCAGAACAGTGGACAACATCGAGCTTGTGAAGCAGATGGTGCACGCAGATCGTCGACTGATAGTGCGGATGATTGCTGAGGAACTTTGCATCAACAAGGACACTGTCTGGAGCATCATCACTGGAAATCTCGAAATACGCAAGGTGTGCGCAAAGATTGTCCCCAAGCTGTTATCCGAGGACCAGAAACAGCAAAGAGTCACTGTCTGTCAAGACATTATCGAGGGCCTCGTGGACAATCCAGACCTGCTCGGGAGAGTCATTACTGGCGATGAATCGTGGACATTCGAATACGATCCCGAGACCAAACGGCAGAGTCGTCAGTGGAAAGTTCCGGCATCACCAAGACCAAAGAAAGCAAGGCTGTCGAAGTCGAAAGTCAAGGTGATGCTCATCACGTTTTTGACATCAAGGGCATCGTCCACTTCGAGTTTCTACCACAGGGTTAAACAGAGAATCAATACGTGTACAAGGAGATCCTTCAGCGCCTCATGAGATCAGTCCTGGACAAGAGGAGGGATCTGTGGGAGAACAACGCATGAGTGCTCCACCATGACAATGCCCCTGCTCATAGTGCCCTGAGCATCCAACAGTTTTTGGCGGAGAGGCACATGCCAACTCTGCAGCAACCCCCGTATTCGCCAGACTTAGCCCTTTGTGATTTTTTCCTATTCCCCAAGCTCAAGGGGGTGATCAAGTGGACTCGATTTCCTGATGTGGAGGCCATCAAAAGGGCCGTGATGACGGAGCTCCGGAGGATTCCAGAAGAAGCCTTCTGGGGGTGAATCGAAGCGTGGAAGAAGAGGATGGACAAGTGTGTGAAACTGGAGGGAAACTATTTTGAAGGGGACAAGCTGTGATTTCAATGTATTTTTGGAATAAAATTTCCATGAAGTCAGTCCCGTTACTTTTTAGATGGACCTCATATATATGTGTATGTATGTATGTATGTATGTGTATATATATATATATATATATATATATATATATATATATATATATATATATATATATATATATATATATATATATACATATATAATATTCATATGTAGATATCGACAGGTCCAGATTTCAATATTTGTGCTTCAAAAAAGTGTTGTCGGCAGTTCGTGTTGAAAGTCAGCAAACAAGATTTTTAGGGTAATTTGAGGGTGCTAAACTCAAAAAAAAATTTGCCAGGCTGAATTTGGGGTGTTTTGACCCTCACATTCCAAAAAAATAAAATGGCTGACATTTTTGCTATATTTTGCACTATAGCTCGGCTTATATGTATCAAAGGAGATTAAATCTTGTGACAATACCCATGTTTGTGATACTGTGGATTCCAGATATAGTGTTACCTAAGTTTCAACTCGTTTGGTTTGCACGCCATCTTGAATTCCAAGATGGCCACCTTAATTTAGCCCAATACACTAATAAATGAGCCCAGCCTATAGGAATAAGCAATAGAGGAAGTTGAAAAGTGCATCGTAATACACAGGTGTGTGATACCAAGGATTTCAATATGTTGTGTAAATCTAAGTTATTGCCAGTTTAGCTTGCTCGCCATTTTGAATTCCAAGATGGCCCGCATTTCTCGGCTTCTTCGTATTGAATGTAATCAGGCCAAAGAGACAGATTATCAAACCTCTTTACCGTAAATACATAATTGACATACATGAATACACAACCAAGCACATCCACACACACCACACACCATCCACATCACCAGCCCCCCCTCACAGACTCCACACACACACACACACACACACACACACACACACACACACACACACACACACACACACACACACACACACACACACACACACACACGTGTAAAATATTACTTAATTTATGCTTAAGTTACAATTGATGATAATATTTTAAAAATTGACATTACTAATTACGTGTTTGATATTTTTTTATTTTTTTATAATATAAATAAAGGCAGTGGTCATGCTGAAATCAATGGCTTGAATCTGTTTTTCCATCTGAATTATTGTGATGCTTGATAAATGAAGTACGTTTATTTTAATTATGATACTGTTACTCTGTAAATAACATCCAAGATGAAATACGAAACTCCAAAAGTATTTAAAGAGAATTATAATTCGAGCAGTCTAACTATATGTTAATCAATATTTAACCACAAACGATCTTTCTTTCTATCACTACAGATATGTGACACCTCCGCGAGATCATGGATGTGTTAGTTAACTTGAAGAGATCCACCCCAGTTTCCCTCAATCTGTGCATAATATGTCAAGAAGAGAGATGAGACATCATGTGCAATGCGTCAGAAAAAGGCCTGGGTACATTGTCGAAGATTACACATGAACGACAAAAGTTACGTGACGTCAAGTACAAGGATACGGTTGATAGACTCTTGAAGGTCCTGAATTAAGACTCCAAAAAGGAGATCCATTGGCACCAATCATGCTCTGCTACATACACAAGCAAAGAAAGACTTAGTAGACTTAAGAATGCATCCAAGAATGAGAGTGGTCCCTCTTCTTCTTCTGACTTTCCATCAACATCAAGACCAGCAGAATCCCACCCTTCCTGCCCAAATCGATGTAGTAGCACACGCAGGAATTATGCTTGATCTGTCAACAGAAAAAGGCCAAGCAGCAGTTAATTTCCATAACAACCTTTAGCAAGAGCCAATAAATATTGGAAGCTGCAAAGTTTGAGCAAGAAATGAGTTTTCGTGTTGCAGCT
>NC_140965.1:36742729-36785229 GCF_056783735.1 Eptatretus burgeri
TTAAATCTTAAATCAGAGGCCCATTTTTGCAGGCGGGTGGTAATGGAATAGGACAAACGAGTCATAGCGCCTGCATGGGTCTGCAGAGGAAATTAATGTTGCATGAATATGTGAAAAGGGACTTCTTGTGAGATCGGAAGGTTTGGAAAGGATGCGGGAGCTTTTATGGTTATAATTGCAAAGCTCTTGCTTGGCCAAAGTGACGTCTTTCCATCGGGTGGAAGAAGAAGACCTACCACTGTACGGGTTTCACCACATTGCCCACACCCGAATGGCATTGCTCATGATATATGAAGTATCATTGCTTTCACGCAAGTGCAGGTGAGCACTCTGAGAAAGTATAGCTTCCACTAGACATCCTGACTAGCCATAAGGCTGGTGACAGAACACAACAAATGTTTACGTGGTTCAAATCCAGTGTATGTGTTTAAAAAGGTTTCCTTGAGATTAGTTAGAAATAAGTAAGATAAGTTTTAAGATAAGTTCAAATCCTTGAGTTGAAATAAGTTGGAAAGGGACATACGGGTATCGAATAAATTTCTCTCGAACGGCTGAACCAAATAGTGTCACTCGGTAGAGCGCATACCTCTGCTAGGTTGAATAGTTTACGTTTTGTCTCCCACTCATAATATGATAGGCTGGATCTGCATCCATTTCTGAACAAAAATCGAATCGGATTGTTCTCGTTACCCACCAAAACCATCCACTAAGTTTTGTCATAATTCACCCAGAACTTTTTTATATAGCCTGCTCACAGACATACAAATATACAGGCAAACAGCCAAACATACAGGGGTGAAAACATAACCTCGGACCACAATCGGTGTCGCATTTAATATATATGTGTGTGTATATATATATATATATATATATATATATATATATATATATATATATATATATATATATATATATATATATATATATATATATATATATATATATATATATCCAGTAACTAATCCTTTGATGCTTGATTGTATTCTCCTTTCATAGTTTTCTGAACTACAATGTGATCAGAATGGGTCCAACATCTGCACATGTATATATATATATATATATATATATATATATATATATATATATATATATATATATATATATATATATATATATATATATATATATATATATCAATTCTCGCATATATGTCAATGTGTTGCTGTCTGCATAATGCCTTGCTTACATCGTGTGCTAACTAACAGCTAACAGCTAATAAGGTTTCATGTACAGGGTGACTCTCAAAAAAATGGAACCCACCTTGTGTCTAATATCCTCTTGATTTTTCAGGTGATTGAAGAAGAGTGGACCCCAAGACAGACCACCAAAGTTTACAACAATTCTTCACTTTTTCAATATTCCATGGGCAATTAGGCAAAACATGTATTCTGTGGAGATTTATCTTTAAACGGACTCCTTCAAGAACACTCAAATCGAGTTTAAATGCGAGTTTGGAACTTCCACTGCTCTCTGCAAGTCACAGATATTTGCCTGGATCAAAAAGTTCAGAGAAGAAGGCTCTGTTGCAAATCTCGACAGTAGAAGTGTTGGAGGATGAACACATTCGGGACGTCCGCAAGATGCAAGTTCTCCAGATAAGAGAACATTGACCATGTTCATGATTCATTGGGTCGAAGCCCTATAAGAAGAAATCTCTTCGGCGTCAGAGTCAAGAGCTTGGAATCTCACTGATTCACGTGAATCAGTGACAAGAATTCTCATCCACGATGTGAAACTGTATCCAATACAGAATTCAGATGAACCACAAACTGACGACAGCCCTTTTGCAGAAAAATAGTGACAACGTGCCATTGGTTTGCACTCAAGATTGAAAAAAAAGTTGAACTTCTTCGACAATGTCTGGTTTTCTGATGTGGTTCACTTCCTTCTTTTTCAGCATATCAACTCCAAGAACTGCATGTACTGGGGATTGACACTGCCGCCCCGTCCCACCACCATCCAATCGAGTGCTCGAGTGACTTTTCCACTCAGAAAAAAATCACTGCCTGGGTTTCAATCAGTAAACATGGGATATTTGGTCCTTTCTGGTTTAAACCTGACAGGCAAAGCATTGACTGTCAAGAAGAAACATTACATCCAAGGTCTTGGAAAGTTTTGGAGGACCCTAGGTAATCGCAAGGGGGTTGAGAGAACAATGTTTTCAATTGGATGGAGCTACTCCCCACACTTCAAATGATTCAATGAACTGGCTCACCACGCACTTTGGTTACGAAGTCATCAGTCGAAAACTTATTGTTAAATGCCCTACACTCACCAGATTTCAATCTTTGGTACTACCCGAAGGACAATATTCACAGAGAAAGACACAATCCATTAAAGAACTCAAAGCAACAATCTATATTTTACTAAAACTCTCATCTTGTATATATGTATGTATGTATGTATGTATGTGTGTATGTATGTTCCCAAAATACAGCCAAAACGGTACACGATAGCGCAAAGTTTTTAGGGCCTCCTTACTCACCATTCCCCTGCGGTGTGCAGTATCAAGTTTCGTTCAAATCGGGCCACGAAAATTTTTTTTAAAAATCAATTCCCGATTCAGTGAAGTACTCTTCGGGAGAATTTGTTCAATGCAAACAACCTCAGCGGTATAGCTCGCTGGAGCTATCTTTTTTTTCTTGAAATGATTTATTTATCAACCGCTGTCATAATGGGAACCCAACGGGTTCACGGGTTGTCTAGTTATCGATAAAATTCGCTTAATTCTTATTTCCTACAGCAAAATGCATCAATGTGACCAATCATTTTGCCTGTCAAATCCAAGTGTGCTTGCAGTGAGTGCCATGGAAAACAGTTGGAGCAAGTAAATGAAGCACAGATAAGCACCGTCGGTGCTGGCCTATTCAAAGTAATCTGTGCCAAAACCTTTCCATTTTCGTGATAAATGAGAATTTTATATGAAATAGTATGTGTTCTGTTTTTGTGGGGTCACAAGAGGAAGGCATTTTGGAGTATGGAGCACAGTTACTATAGGAACATGGAGCCACGTGCCATACTTACATGGAATGACCACTACCTGCATGAGATATATTGAGCTACAGATTCCTGACATAAACGCCATTGAACACGTCTGGGAACATGGATCAGAAACTGTAGAAAAGTCAACCACTACCATGTCATACGCAAGAGATGCAACAAAATCTACTCCACATTTGGCAAAATCTGGAAGCTCAATGAAAGGCTTTGCTTGGAATTGAAAGACGACATCTTGTGTCGCAAATGGGTAGACATACCCTATGAGAAAACTTCTTAGTTGGTAATTGTCCCGGAAAAAAAAAATTAAAACACAAATTTGCAGCAGGTGCATGGTACCCACCCTGGTGGACATTTGGGCAGGATAAAGACAACATTGTGGGTCCATTGGAGGTTTTCTTGGGTGAATATGGGGCATGATATAAAGGACGAGTGTTGAGCATGCGACAACAGTTCTGCTAAAAATGGACCAACACGGAGGATGAGGGCCCCATTACAACTTCACCAGATGTAGGTGGCTATGGACATCCTCGGAGCACTCCCCCACATCCGCCTGAGTAATAAATATATTGTCGTGGTTATGGAATATTTTACCAAATGGATGGAAGCCTATACCCTCTCGAACCAAGAAGCTGGGGTTGTGGCACAAGCCTTCGTCGAAGGATTTGTATGTCGGCATGGGAATTCCGGAAAAGTTGCACACTGACGAGGGTCGAACTTTAAAAAAAAAAAAATGACCGTTTTTACAGCCATTTTTCCCTGCTGTGCAGGGGTTTGGCTTTTTCTTGAGGCAATGTTTTATGGCCGGATGCCCTTCCTGATGCCAACCCTGGTCGCTTCTTACGACACACAGGGATATGGTACACCTATTCTAACCGGGGCATACACCGGGATCAGTACACTGGCACTCATTTCGCCGACCTCGGAAGGATGACAGGCTGAGTCAACCCCCTGGTGTTAATTCAGCAGCCAACGGGGCTTGAACTCAGGACAGAGGGTCGAACTTTTGAGAGTTGATTACTAAAGGAGGTGTGTAGAAAGATGGCATGGATAGGAGTGACGTCAGTGGCCAGGGTGCCGAGTAAGAGCAAGCAGGAAGATCCTGCTGGGGAAAGCTACACTGCCCAGCCACAGGAATTGTACAAGGGTACAGGATGTAGGACAGAGGGCCAGGCCCCAGGGTTGAGAAGACGCATGCCAACAAGTATAACAGTGGGTGAAATTGATTACTTAGAGCCACATTAGTGAGAGTGTTTGTATTTCAATGATAGAGATAAAGTGAATTGTTTTTAAATGTTAGGCTAGTTAGAAGTGTTCCTGCTTCACACCATACATGTTAACAATCCGCCAGCACCTGGAATGGACGAGACAGGTGGACAGGGACCAGATCGAGTGAGCTGGGTATCTGCAAATGGATATTGTCCCTTAAACAAGGTTCTGTGCAGGTCTGAACTTCTTCTTGGGAGATAGGACAGAGTAGCTTAGAGGGATTAGGGGGCCAGAGAGAGAGAGAGAGAGAGAGAGAGAGAGAGAGAGAGAGAGAGAGAGAGAGAGAGAGAGAGAGAGAGAGAGAGAGAGAGAGAGAGAGAGAGAGATTAGAGGGGAAAGCCGTCGGACAAAGGAAGCATGGGTGGGGTCAAAGTAAAGTAGGTTCGAGGGATTAACGGGGAAGATATGTTTGGTTACATTTAAAGATGGCTGCCTCATCTGCCCACATTGTGCACTCTTGCCGCGTCAGCTACGAGTACAGCATGAGGCCGGCCAACAACAACTGCCGGTTTTGCCCATTTGTCTCGTCATGCCAGCCTTGCCTTGCCTTACTTTATTAGCCCATGCGAAGCGAGAAGCAGGGTTAAGCGATCGTCCTGTATGTGCATACGTATATGCATGCATTCGTATCTGCATTTTGGTATTCCCTTTTTCTCTAGAACTGCTTGTTAGATTGACACAAAATTTTAATCATAGGGGCAACTACTCGGGCCGGCGCCAGACTATTTTGCGTCCTCGGCAAGGCCAGCTTCTTGCATCCCCCCAAAAAAAATTGCGAACCTCGATTTTGAAAAACATGTTTTGTAGAAAAAATAAAAAGCACAAAACTTGAAACTGCTCGATTTATTTTACCACAATTTTTTGTTTACAGTCAGACAGAGAAACAAACAAAAAACAGACAAACAGAGTTAAAAACGTCTCATAAAAGTTTCAATTTCAGACACATCAAAATCTCACTTTGTGTGCCCTTTCCTTTGCAAATTTTGTCACCAATTCAACCAGATCAAGTGCTGATGCTTGGGCGTGTTCAATTGATATAGTTGCCAAGCCAACTTGTCTCTTTTCCAACATTGTAGAGCGCATGTAAGTTTTTGTAAGTTTGAGCTTTGAGAAACTACGTTTACCACTTGTCACTGATACTGGAAGTGTGAGAAGGATCCTTAGAGCAACAGAAACATTAGGCACATTATCGAGGAGTTTTTGTTGCAGTATGAAGAGAAGTACTTCTTGTGGCGGCATAGACTTTGGAAGTCTTCGAGCCATTGCTCCAAGTTCGCAACACAGATCTTCAGCATCAAAACTGTGACCCATAAAGGTCTGTAATGCACCCCTCTGAGGTCTGCGCCCTAGGTGGCTGCCTAGTTGGCCTTATGGTAGCGCCGGCCTTGGCAACGAATCATGTAGAATATTTTAATGATAATTATGACATCATAGGTCACGTGGTGTAGCAGGCGTGTTGGAAAAAAGCAGAAACATTGGACCTCTGCATCTCTAAAACTGGTCCATGGGAAAAAAATTAAACTTGGCACTTGTCAAGCACTCCCCATGGGGAATAAGTATGATTTTTTTAATATCATAGTGCCTTCATTATGACGTCATAATTACATATGTGGAATGGTACATCCAATCAGCATGAAATTGAAGGTCATCTGGGGCCAAATTGTTCAACCAAAAAAAATGTATGATGTCATCGGTCACATGGTTCAGCAGCTATATATATCTTCTTCTTATTATTATTCTTTCGGCTGCTCCCGTTAAGGGTCGCCACAGCGGATCATCCGTATGATCTGCATAGTGATTTGGCACATGTTTACGCCGGATGCCCTTCCTGACGCAACCCTGGTCGCCTCTTACGACACAGGGATATGGTACACCTATTTTAACCGGGGTATACACCGGCCCAGTATACTGGTGCTCATTTCGCCGACCTCGGGAGGATGACAGGCTGAGTCAACTCCCTGGTGTATTAATTCAGTGGCCCAACGGGGCTTGAACTCAGGACCTTTTGGATCCCAAGCCGCTGCCCTAACCACTGCGCCAACACATATATATATATATATATATATATATATATATATATATATATATATATATATATATATATATATATATATATATATATATATTAAGAACAACAAAAAAAAACCTTCAACTATCTTTGCCGAAATGGCTGAACATATCGAAGAGAAACTTTCGAGCTATGACTGCCTATCCATGAGGAACAAAATGTTCCTTGTCACAAAAAATGGTCACATGGCTTGGCAGCCATATTGGATTTACCCGAAAACATTTAAAAATAATTTTCTCGAGAATAGCTGGAATATATCGAGGGGAAACTTCGCCACCTTCCCAGTTTTTGTGCCAACAAGCCACGAGTGGAAGTGGAAGTAGGGTGAGGTTCAAGGAGCAGACAGTATTTGTAAGAGGAACATGGCTGGGATGGAGGATCTCCTTTTGCTCTCCTCTCAGCACGACAAAATGGCAGTGTGTGATTCTCGCATCCAGGCTGAGACAAATTGGCTCGCGTGGTGGAGCAAGACGCTGACCATTGTCTCTTGGCTAGGTCATGAGAGACAGACCTCGAAGCCTCATGTATATCACCGAACAGAGCAGCGCCATTCTGCACAGAGCCGCGGCATCAGCAAACTCGATCGACGAGGAAGCCACACGGCGGTTGGTGAGCCCCAGTGTTGAACACCGCCTCAAGAATTACCTCACGTACGTTTCCCACCCAGAGAGCGGATCGGCGCCATTTTGGGATGCGTCTTCCCGCGCAGGATGAAGCACCTCGATCCCAAAGTTCAATAAAGACCATCTCTAGACAAGCTAAGTGCCAGAATAAAGGGAGGATTTTCTTTTGTTTCGTTTACCCCTTGCCTGTATTTAAGTCTGTGTGTAGAGGCCAAGGGCGTAGCCAGAGGTCCAAAAGCGACGAGGAAAAAAGAGGTGAACTTGGTTGATGTGACGGTGCGCGCAGCGATGGGGATGGGGGGGGCACTGATAGTGTTATTTTAGTTTTGTTACAGTATATATCTGGTAGGCCATATCTGTTAAAGGATGTTCATGATCGATATCCTGCAAACACAAGAAGAAAGTAAACATAGGGATAATTTTATTTTCCTGTGTAATATTAGGGGGGTGGGGGGGGGTATTGTCCTATTTAGGTATTGTGATAGGAGTGGAGATAAGAGCATTCAGAGCACTGCCGGGTATCTTTGATAGTTTACTCCCCAGGGAGCTCAGATGGCCAGAGGGCTCAGGCCAGATCATATTTCAGGAAATGAGCGACGAGGAAACTGTCTCGTCTGCCTCAGCCTGGCTAAGCCACAGGAGGCGCCTCGACTTTCGGATTTATTTACTTCATGTAATTATTATTACATTCTGAATTATTGTCCCTTGTAAATATTTGTCTATTTTCATTAAATCTCGCGTTTATTTTATGTTGATGTGTCCGTGTATTTGTCGTGGGGTTCGAGTATAAACCCCCCAGTGCTGTGCTTCCCCGTGCCTCCGTAGCTCTACCAGTGCCGTTCCCTGCCCCTCCCGTGCATGTTACAATCTACGAGGCTCAACTTGTCTGCCTCCTATTAAGGAAGAACCATTCAGCTATCCGAGCTGACATTGTTAACCGCCTGTCACCACAAATTGGGTCGGAGGGGGGGGGGAGTTAACCATAACCGCAAGCACTGCGACAATATCGTTGTGGTTCAGTAAAACCGCATGCCTCCAAGGCAATGGCACACAACATACAGCGTTCCCAAGGCAGTTATTTCAATAGTATGTGTATTAGTTAGTCCTTTCCATATGTCTAGTGGGTAAAGAGGAAAGATACATTGCATGGGACTCCTTCAGTTAGGGTTCTTTAACTTTCAATCCTTGTGTTCTTCCAGCCCCTTTCTCTCACACAAAACATGCAAGCAAACACGCTCGCAAATCAGTAAAGATTACTAGTAACCAAGCAAGCATGCATGCAAATCAGTAAAGTTTACAAGTAACCAAGCAAGCATGCATGGAAATCAGTGAAGATTAATAGTAACCAAGCAAACACGCATGCAAATCAGGAAAGATTACGAGTAACTAAGCAAGCATGCATGCAAATCAGTAAAGATTAATAGTAACCAAGCAAACTCGCATGCAAATAAGAAAAGATTACTAATAACCAAGCAAACACGCACGCAAATCAGTAAAGATTACTTGTAACCAAGCAAGCGTGCACACAAATCAGTAAAGATTAATAGTAACCAAGCAAACACGCACGCAAATCAGTAAAGATTTCCAGTAACCAAGCAAGCATACACGCAAATCAGTAAATATTACTCTTAACCAAGCAAACATGCTCGCAAATCAGAAAAGATTAATATTAACCAAGCAAACACGCACGCAAATCAGTAAGATTACCAGTAACCAAATCAGCACACACACAAATCAGAAATATTTCGAGTAACAAAGCAAACACGCTCGCAAATCAGTAAAGATTAATAGTAAACAAGCAAACACGCATGCAAATCAGCAAAGATTACGAGTGATCAAGTAAGTAGGCACGCAAATTAGTAAAGATTAATCATAACGAAGCAAACACGCATGCAAATCAGTAAAGATTAATAGTAACCAAGCAAACGTGCATGCAAATCAGTAAAGATTACTTGTAAGCAAGCAAGCATGGACGCAAATCAGTAAAGATTAATAGTAACCAAGCAAACATGCATGCAAATCAGGAAAGATTACTTGTAACCAAGCAAGCATGCAGGCAAATCAGTAAAGATTAATAGTAACCAAGCAAACACGCACGCAAATCAGTAAAGATTAATAGTAACCAAGCAAACACGCATGCAAATTAGGAAAGATTACTAGTAACCAAGCAAGCATGCATGCAAATCAGTAAAGATTTATATTGACCAAGCAAACACACATGCAAATCAGTAAAGATTACGAGTAACCAAGCAAACACGCACGCAAATCAGTAACGATTACTAGTAACCAAGCAAGTACACACACAAATCAGTATATATTACTAGTAACCAAGCAAACATGCTCGCAAATCAGGTACGATTAATAGTAACCAAGCAAACAAGCACGCAAATCAGCAATGATTACCAGTAACCAAGCAAGCATACACGCAAGTCAGTAAATATTACTCGTAAGCAAGCAAGCAACGTAACCAAGCAAGTAATCAGTAAAGATTACAAGTAACCAAGCAATCACACACACAAATCAGTAAATATTACTAGTAACCAAGCAAACATGCTCGCAAATCATGAGCGATTAATAGTAACCAAGCAAAAACGCATGCAAATCAGTAAAGATTAATATTAACCAAGCAAACACGCAGGCATATCAGTAAAGACTACTTGTAACCAAGCAAGCATGCACACAAATCAGTAAAGATTACTCGTAACCAAGCAAGCATGCATGCAAATCAGTAAAGATGAATTGTAACAAAGCAAACACGCACATAAATCAGTAAAGAATAATACTAACCAAGCAAACACGCATGCAAATCAGGAAATGTTACTAGTAAGCAAGCAATCATGCATGCAAATCAGTAAAGATTAATAGTAACCAAGCAAACAAGCATGCAAATCAGTAAAGATTAATAGTAACCAAGCAAACACGCATGCAAATCAGTAAATATTAATTTAGTAACGAAGCAAACACGCATGCAAATAAGTAAAGATTACTAGTAACCAAGCAAACACGAACGCAAATCAGTAAAGATTACTAGTGAGCAAGCAAGCATGCACGCAAATCAGTAAATATTACGAGTAACCAAGCAAGCATACACGCAAATCAGTAAATATTACTCGTAACCAAGCAAGAACACACACAAATCAGTAAATATTACTAGTAACGAAGCAAGCACGCAGGCAATTCAGTAAGGATTACTAGTCACCAAGCAAACTTGCACACAAATCAGTAAATATTACTAGTAACCAAACAAGCACACACGCAAATCAGTAAAGATTACTCATAAGCAGCAAGCATACATGCAAATCAGTAAATATTACTCGTAACCAAGCAAGCACGCAGGCAATTCAGTAAGGATTACTAGTCACCAAGCAAACTTGCACACAAATCAGGAAATATTACTAGTAACCAAGCAAGCACACACGCAAATCAGTAAAGATTACTCATAAGCAGCAAGCATACATGCAAATCAGTAAAGATTACGAGTAACCAAGCAAGCACACACGCAAATCAGTAAAGATTACGAGTAACCAAGCAAGCACGCAGGCAAATCAGTAAAGATTACTTGGAATCAAGCAAGCATGCATGCAGCTCAGTAAAGATTACTAGTAACCAAGCAAGCACACTTGCAAATCAGTAACGATTACTCGTAACCAAGCAAGCATGCATGCAAATTAGAAAAGATGACTCATAACCAAGCAAGCACGCATGCAAATCAGAAAAGATTACTAGTAAGCAAGCACGCACGCAAATCAGTAAAGTTTACTAGTAACCAAGCAAGCACGCACGCAAATCAGCAAACATTACTTGTAACCAAGCAAGCACACATGCAAACTATAACGGGCACTCGGTAGAGCGCATACCTTCGCCGCCGCTACTTTTTTTCCAGGCACATTTGAAAAACGTCATTTAAAAAGGTCCATGAGGTTACAACCATCAGTCCGATGGACGTCAAATTTGGTGTTAGACGTCATTGAGGGCAGTCCAACAAAATGGAATGATAAACACGGAAAAAAAATCGAAAGTTTAAAAATGACGTCATCTTGTGATGTCATTTTGACGCACTTCCAATGACGTCACTACCAATCGCGGACTACCATCCTGAAAGCTCTTATTTCATGGAACATTTTAACGTTGGTTTCATGTCAATAGCTCTATTAGATCTGAAGTTATGCCTACAAGTATATTTTGACCTTGAGTGTGACCTTGACTTTGACCATAGAGTTAATTTGCAAAACCTGTTCATAAATAAGCAGATATTTTGGTACTGATCATAATGCCTGGATTTGGGACAATTTCCTTTACAAATTCCATAGATATTTGAATCTAAAATATCAGGACATTTTAGCCACAATTGAAAAACGTTATATTCAAACGTCAATGACGTCATAACGGTCAGTCCGAACGACGTCAAATTTGGTGTGTGACGTCCTTAAGGTAAGTCCTACAAAACGGTTTGATCAAAACTGATGAGGTCGAAAATTGAAAATTTACGTCATCTTGTGACGTCATTTTGACGCACTTCTGATGACGTCACGTCAAATCTGACACCACGTGCCCGAAAGGTATTTCGTCATGGAACAATATGGCGTTGGTTGCATGTCGATAGCTGCCTTATGAACGAAGTTATGCTTAAAAGTTTGTTTTTGACCTTTTCATGACCTTGACCTTGACCCTTGACCCGATCGCTCCCAAAATCTAATCAAATCGTCCTTGGATAATCACGAATCATCCCACCAATTTTCATGCAATTTGGTTTAATACTTTCTGAGTTATGCGAATAACAAACAAACACACATATTCACAAATAAATAAATACACAGCGACCAAAACATAACCTTTCGCAGAATGCGAAGGTAATCAGAAAAGTTTGCGAGTAACCAAGCAAGCATGCATGCAAATCAGTAAAGATTACTAGTAACCAAGCAAGCACGCAGGCAAATCAGTAAAGATTACTCGTAACCAAGCAAGCACCCACACATATCAGTAAAGATTACTACTAACCAAGCAAGCATGCATGCAAATCAGTAAAGATTTTTGTAACCAAGCAAGCACGCACGCAAATCAGTAAAGATTACTAGTAACCAAGCAAGCACGCACGCAAATCAGTAAAGATTACTAGTAACCAAGCAAGCACACATGCAAATCAATAAAGTTTACGAGTAAGGCCTAAGTCACATTTGCCACAGCGGCCGTGGGGTCTCCAAAACTCTACGGCCACTAGCAATTATACGGCGGCCGCAGTATTTCCACGGTCACACAATGTAGCAGTCACATATGTTTTTATTTTTCGGGGAACTGCACGGCGTATTTAGGCCTAAGTCACATTTGCCACGGCGGCCGTGGGGTCTCCAAAATCTACGGCCACTCGCAATTATACGGCGGCCGCAGTATTTCCACGGTCACACAATGTAGCAGTCACATATGTTTTTATTTTTCGGGTAGCCGCACGGCGTATTTATAAATTGTGGAGACCGAAAACATGGGGTTGCCGTACGGTCTTTGATTTGATGTCGCACGGTGACCTTAGGGCGTTCCTGCGGCGGCCACAGAATTTTCAAGGCAGAGGCAAGGTGCCCGCAAGGCGACCGCAAAGCGACCGCAGGGGGGCCCTAATTCGAACGTGCGGCCAGACGGACGGTAAAGAATGGGTTTTTTTTTACCAGTTCTTTTGTTTCGGCTTGTCGAATTGCTACGGCGAACGTAGAAATGAAAAAAGCTATAACTCCGCGTTACAATTCCACGGCGACCCTACGGCCTGTAAAATATAGCCATACGGTGTAGGGACACCCTGACGCCACCTCAGAAACTCTGCGGCCGCCGCACGTTTCTGTCAATTCAGAGGGCGTACGGCCGCCGTATCCTCGCCGTAGAGCAAATGTGACTTAGGCCTAACCAAGCACGCACGCAAATCAGTAAAGATTACTTGTAACCAAGCAAGCACACATGGAAATCAGTAAAGATTACTTGTAACCATGCAAGCATGGATGCAAATCAGTAAAGATTACTAGTAACCATGCAAGCATGGATGCAAATCAGTAAAGATTACTAGTAACCAAGCAAGTATGCAGGCAAATCAGAAAATATTACTCCTAACCAAGCAAGCACGCACGCAAATCAGTAAAGATTACTAGTAACCATGCAAGCACGCATTCAAATCACTAAAGATTACTTGTAACTAAGCAAGCATACACGCAAATCAGGAAAGATTACTAGTAACCAAGCAAGCACACATGGAAATCAGTAAAGATTACTCGTAACCAAGCAAGCACGCACGTAAATCTGTGAAGATTACTTGTAACCAAGCAAGCACACATGCAAATCATTAAAGATTACTAGTAACCAAGCAAGCACGCATGGAAATCAGGAAAGATTACTCGTAACCAAGCAAGCACGCATGCAAATCAGTAAAGATTACTAGTAACCAAGCAAGCATGCTGCGAGCGCCACGTTTGCATTTCCGCGCCAATTTTCCATTCAAAACTGCACGCCAATTCTCAACCGCCATTTCGTCTCTGACCTTCATTCCACTCGCCATACTATACCATGCTCACCACAACCACTTCATAGGACGACTTAAAATCCACGCAACAACCCACGCTTACATTTTCCATTACAAACGCGACCATTACTCACAATCTCGTTCCAAGGAACCTCTTTCCTACAACACCACAACGTACTGCTACTTCACTACAAATGCCACAACGTGCTCTTGCGACTCTACAACTGCCACATACTCATCAAACACTTACCACAACCTGGAAAGACATTGAGGAGATGCAGGTCGGGTTGTTTTGGGGCATAACTCGAAGTGCAAACTTGCGCTGGAGCTCGTTTAATACAGCTTTTGTGCAGATTGATGACCTCTAATCTGGTACCATGACGTAATCCCTGTTACAGGGCAAGGTAACAATGCAACATGATGATACAACCAACCTTGAGATTAAGGTGGTAAGGTGGCATCCTGGATGGTGTGAGGCAATTGATGAATTCCATAGGATAGTTCTCTGCCTCCTCAACATTGTCACACTTAACTGAATCTGCGCTGAGGTCAGTGACTGTTTCACCTTGCAACGTCTACAGTAAAAATGTAGCACAGGAGCTGTTGGAGAACATCTGGGATGACATCTTCCGGTGCCATTAAATCAGAGGGACTTGGTGGCCATTTAGGATCCAGTGCCTTTGAGAAACCATCTAAAATGGACTGTTGTAATTGTGTACCTGTGGTCTCAGTCATATCCATTGATGCCAACTCGAAGGCATGCTTCACTGCTGTATGGGTATCGATGTCTGAGCTGAACAAAATGTATGATTGGAACTTTCCCATGTCACAGAATGATAGCTTGTCTTTAAATGGTTCTTGACTTCGACCCCATATTTATGGGGAAATACTTTGGAGTGGGAAAATATTTATGGGGAAATAGAACCAGCGGTGGGGAAATACTTTGGAGTGAGGTTTTATGGAGTAGATGTAGAGTAGAGTAGATGTAGAGTAGATGCCTCCAATGTAGAGGCAGTGGTCGAATGCAACCTCACCTTCACTCTTTCATTCCTCTTTTTCCCGCCTTTGGAATAAACTCCCTCACTCTATTCATTCCCATTCTTCCCTCTAGGCCTTCAAAACAGCTGTTCACCACCACCTCTTATCATCCCCCATCCAAATCCTCGATCTTTTCTACCCCCTATAATCCACCCAAGCCCACCTCCTTCAAATTCCCTGCTTTCCTTCCTGAAAGTCCCTGTAATGTCCATCTTCTATTCTCCATGTTCCCTGCCCCATCCCTCTCCCTTCCACAGAATGATCTCCTAATGTCTCTGTTCCCCACTGTTTTATCCTTCCCACTCCCTCCCCTCGTCTCCTGCCCCCCTTGCTGTGCATTGTGTGTTAGCTCTCACCCGAGCCTCAACAAGGTAAACAAAAATAAACAAACAAAAAAATGACTTTCAACTTTGTGTTTAAGCTTGTGGCTCCGATAGTCTGGATTACGGTGGTCACTGTCTTCTAGGATGTCAATGTATATTTTTCTCAAATCAGACAGCTTCAAAATTTTCAGATTTTGTAATACATCCTTCTGTACAATCTTGCATACAGCTTCAAATGCCTTCTTATGAGCTGCTTCTAAATTTATCTGATAAATTTTTGCTTCGTGATTTGTACTTTGCCATTTCTCTGCTTTCTGCATGTATTGCATGCGTTCTTGTGGTATTTCGCTTCACAAGCAAAGAGATCATGCCCCCTGATTCTTGTTAGAAGTTTATCTTCAGTTTTCTTCTCTGCCATCTCAAGCACTGACTTCCATCCATCATATTCAAACTGGCTGAGGCCCTGGCTAGTCCAGCTACCTTTAACTTTAATCTTTTTCAGATTCTCTGAACCACATAAAATACAGTCATGGTTGAATATCTTCTTGTCACTTGAACTTCTGCGGCTCATGCGCTGTTGTGTAACATTTGTGGTCTGTGATGAACTTGCAGTACGTTTAAGCCTGTCAAGGTTCATTGTGAAACGTTTATAACACTGCCAGTGGAAGCCATGATGCTCATCTATCATATCAGGGATCAGGTCACATGCTTCCTTCATCATGTGGCAAGATGATGGAGGTTGTGCCAGTCGCATTTCCTTCACCTCCTGCAGTTTGGCCAGTTTCTTTTCTCCATCCTTTTCTTCTGACAGCAAGTGTAATTCACCATATTTCAAACCCTTGATATGAACTATGCACACAGGAACTACAGGAGGTTCGCCACTTGTACGTTTTCGTTTTGCTGGTGGCTCTTCCATCATGTCACTTCAATCAGAACACGTCACCTGGAAATAAATATTGATACGTAAATGCATGTAGCATAGATCTTATCAGTCAGGGGGTTTTTCATGTGTAACTGACGAAAAGTTAACATTTTGAGGGTACCGTCAGATATGGTTGGAAAATGGATAGCGAGTCCCAGTTTATTCACTGTTACCAGTTGAATTCATGCTCAGGGGACCCTAAGGCTTCAGAAAAATATGGGGTCGAAGGGCTGTGGTGGGGGGGGAGGGGGGTGCATGTTTACCATATCTGGCCCATGGCCTAAAACACTTCAAACATCTTCTCTAAATCTACACACACAATTTCGATGAAACTTTACAACAACCTTCATCACCTATGATGTACTAATATAATGTTTGTTCATGGCATTAAAACAATTGGGGTCTAAGGGGGTCTATGGGGGGGAGGTTGGTGGGTAGAGGGGGGATTGCACTTTAAAATATTATTTGCTTTCTTCTCCAAAACTACACACACAATTTCGATGAAACTTGACCACAACCTTTATCACCAGTGATGAACCAAAGTTTGTTTATGACATTGAAAAACATAGGGGCAATAACCCTATGCACTCACCTGGTAGCGGCTGGATAAGATAACCAGGGAAGCACTGGTAGGCTTGAATGACCCACAAAATATGTAACGGATTTTTTTTTTAATGGAAATACCTTTGTAAATTCAAAATATGTAACAGAAAGTCAATAACTATGGATATTTTTTAATGCTATGAACAAATTTGGGACATAACGGGTCATAAAGGTTGTGGTGAAGTTTCACCAAAATTGTGTGTGTGGTTTCAGAAAAGAAACTGAATACAAATTTTGGTGAGAAACCAACCCCCATGTAGAACCCCGTAGACCCCAATCTTTTCTAATGTCATGAACAAACTTTGTACATCATGGGTGAGAAAAGTTTCGGTGAAGTTTCATCAGAATTGTGTGTGTAGTTTCTGAGAAGGAAGGAAATACATATTTTGAGGGGCATCCCCTCCTGTAGACCACCTTGGACCCCGATGTGTTTTTTAATGCCATAAACAATCTTTGGTATATCACACGTGATGAAGTTTGTTGTCAATTTTCATTGAAATTTTGTGTGTAGTTTCGGAGAAGAAAGCAAATAATATTTTGGGGGACAATCCCCTCCTTACACACCCTCAGAGCCCGATTTTTTCTCATGCCATGAACAATCTTTGGTACAGTACATCATGGGTGATGAAGGTTGTGGGCAAATTTCATTAGAACTGCATGTGTCGTTTCTGAGAAGAAAGCAAATACTTATTTTGGGGGGTAACCCCCGTAAACCCCCCAACGGCCAGATTTTTTTTAAATATCATGAACAAATTTTGGTACACACATGGTGATGAACGTTGTGGTAAAGTTTCATTGAAATTGTATGTGTAGTTTCAAAGGAGAAGTTAAAAGGATTTGTGGATGGATGGACGGACGGACGACGCACCGTCTCATATTCTCCCCAGCAATACATTCCAGGTGAGCTAAAAATTGTGGTCTAAAGGGGTGTACGATGGGTGGCCCCTCAAAATAGGTATTTGCAATAACATCGCTTCATTAGTACGTTTTGCTGATTCCATCCCACATTGACTTCCTTCCCAGTATCATTATTCTTCCAGGTGAGTGCCCAGGGGTATTGCCCCTATTTATTTCTGGTGAGGCACTGTATCTTGAATTTACAAATGCTTGGTTTCCTTTTCATATCTGCAAAGCCTGCACTATAACAGAATATGTTTCCTTACAAGTAACTTCAACACAGGAGGGAAGCAATTCAGCCCATCAAAGTCCTCGCTATAGTTGCTTGCCGTTGCTCTATCTTTTTTTCAGTTCTGAGCGTCAAGCAAGGAAGCAGAACATACCATTTTTAAAGTCTTTTCTATAACTCACCCTGGGTTCAAACCACCAACCCCCCAGATTCAGAGCATATGCTCCAACGATTGAGCCACTGTGTCTGGTTAAAGTTTGAGACTTTCTCTGCCCTAGTAACTGCCGATCATCTGATATATTAAACACCACAGTGACAATTCGTGTTCTCACATTTTATGCTCTTCTTTGGTCATATGCATCTCCAGAACAAATGGCTCCAAGCTGCAGCAAGACGTAACTTATGTCATGATGACAGTATGTAGAGTGGCAGGTGGAGTAGCTATATGGACAGAGACCTATTAATTATTTTGCATCTGGACATGAATGATCGTTTAAGGACTATCCAAAGTGATCCCTGTTAAATATTCCGCAAAGCTCATCTTCCAGTCTCATATAATAAAATATTAAAGATATTGTTCATATATGTGAGGGTGGTTTAAACCTGAGCTGGACTTTTGGTTAAAAAAAGGTAATTAATGTATGTATTTGGATTAACAAGTTTTAGAATGAATTTGTTTTTATATTCTTGACTAGCAAAGGTACCCGTCATTGCCCAGGATCGAGCTAACACCCATTGAACTACCACAATGAAGCACATCTTTAGAGACAGGAATGTTTCATGTATCAAGCTGAAAAATATGTAACAGAAAATATCAATATAATCGAATATATTGCTGCGGTTCTCGGAACCGCATGCATACAACAGATAGGTGTCCCAAGGCAGTTATTTCATTATTATACATGTCGATAGTCCCTTTCCTTTTGTTTAGCGGGACAACAAGGGAGTGCGTTGCGATGATATAATAGCTAGGGTTGCTTAAATTATTTTCTCCTTCATTTCGTCCCCACTCTTCTTTTCGTCTAATTATTCCTGAGGTAAATCAGCCACGTGCGCCTTCGCTGTGAGGTGTGGCCTCATGCGCTGCTGTGAGGTAACTGCTGCACAGAGATCCTCGTTCCCGGGTGAGCCCTAAACCCAACGTGTGCAGCAAGTCATGTGGTGCGCTTGGCAGTGCGGGATTATCGACTCAGGCTTCCGATGATCTGGGGAAGATTGCCGGTTGCATTAAAATGGGAATGCGAATAAATACCTTAGAGGCTGCACGAACGGTGTTTTTCACAGCGCAGGAAACACAACCAGCACGACGCCCACGCTGCAAGAAACGCGTACGGAGGCCGATAAAGACGACTCCACGCCATGTTGGGCGGGATACGAGTGTGCGGTGTAGAAGTGGCTTGTTCCTTTTCAACCTCAATATCCGACACATAGTGGTGTTCGCTCCGCGCACACGCTAATGGAGTCGTGTGAACGCGAGCGCTGGCCACGTGCATAATGGCCGAACCGCGCGCACTGTATGGAATGTGCTCGAAAGCAGACACGTACCTCACTCGCGAAACGTGCACGGATTTATCCATAATGATGTACCTTCGGCCCTCGCTGGCAGCAGCGGATTCTCCACGGATGGTGAACGTCTTCTCGTCTCTACGGCCGGCGAAGCTGCGATCGAGCCGGGGAATGTACAGTGCGGGCCGCGTTGGTGCGCGGAGCGGGTGCATTGATCGGTGCTGGTCGGACGCCCGAGCGGGCATGCGGGACGTTCAACCGGTCACCCGGGCACGGCCCAGGGGTTTTTTCGGGACAGTTGACATGCCAATTTTGGTGTGGGCGATTCGTGTCATGTCGTGGGGTCAGAGCGAAATATGTTGGCTGTCTGTGATGGCCTTGCCGGAAACGAAGTGAGCTAGCGGGCCACGTGAGGGGTCAGGGCCAATCGGAGCGCCCGATTCAGGTGATGACGTTTCGATTCGGCATGGCCCCTCTCCCCGAGCTGCAAGTCCTATAAAGGCCGGAGCAGTCCCTCCGCCTCTCTCTTGCCTTTTTCTCTTTCTCCGCCTCTCTCACGCTCTTACCTCGCCTCGTCGACACCACCACGACCCGCCTCCTGCTGCCCGGACTCCGCATCCTCGTCTCCGCCCACATGACGTCAACCCCTCCCGCGTACTTGGTCCCATCTGCCACTCCAACCTCGCACTCTGGACTCCGACCCTTCTCCACTCAAGCTCCTCCTTCACGAACATGGTCTCCACATACGTGGCTGAAGCCAGAGATGACGCGCACACTGTCGGGTACCGCAGCACAGAGCATCTCCCCCACACCCCCCCCCCCCGAAACATATTGGTGGCGCATCGTGCTATCAAGCACAGAGGTACAAAGAATGGAGCCTCAACTCCCCTCCCTTCCTGTTGCAAAACTTCCTCTTCATCGGGGTGTGTGTGTGTGTGTGTGTGTGTGTGTGTGTGTGTGTGTGTGTGTGTGTGTGTGTGTGTGTGTGTGTGTGTGTGTGTGTGTGTGTGTGTGTGTGTGTTTTGGCACCTGTCTGCTTAAGCCGCTGTCACACCTTGAAGATTTAGCCAGCGTATGCCGATTTATGAAAAATTTGTCTAAAACACTGGCACACGTCGAATACGTTATGGGTACGTTTTGTATACGTTAAGGGGCTGTCACACCTTGACGTTTTAGCCAGCGTATGGTATCAAAATGTATTTAAAACGCTGGCGTACGCTGAACTATTGATGTTTTTTTTAAGTTTTGGGCGTATAATAACGTGTTGGACGTATGCATAATGTATTAGCAACGTACACAGAACGTTTCAATCATATATCGATAACTTATACCAACGAATGCTTAGCATGTTGTCGGCGTTCACAACCTATTCCCAACAATAGTCTAACTTATGCATTGCGTGCGGCAGCGTATCGCCGACGACCACGTGGTGTTGGCTATTCATAGGCTGCGGCTCGACGATTCAAATCATAACCGCACTACACATCGAAGTGTGAAGCCTCTGTCACACCTTGACGTTGAGGCCAGTGTATGCTGACGTATGAAAAATTTGCCGAACCAAGCTGGCACACGTCGCTACGTTATGGGTAAGTTTTGTATATGTTAAGAGCACGCTGGCATACGTCGTAGTACGCTGGCAAACGTCGTCATACGACGAGTACGTCGATAAATTTTCAGCATGTGAAAAATTTATCGACGTACTCGGCGTATAACACACGTTCCGCATACGCTGGCATAAGTTGTAGGCACGTTACGCAATCGTTGACACACGTCGACACACGTTACTTGTGTGTTACTCATAAGTCGAAACGCGTCGACGTAATGGTTAGCATCAGTGTTCCAGACTCCCTGGTTTTTTGGTGGGGTTTTTTTCGGTATGACGGTGATGATGACACTTCGATTTCTAGTGCGGTTATGATTTAAATCGTTGAGCGGCAGCCTATTAATTATATTATATCATAACCGCACTGGTAATGGAAGTGTCAACATCACCGTCACGCCGAAGAAGGTAAAAAAAAAACCAGGGAGTCTGGAACACTGACGCTAACCATTACCTTGACGCGTTTCAACTTATGAGTAACTTGCAAGTAACGTGTGCCGACGTGTGGGTCGGGATTCGTACCATGGTAAGACAACTTAGAGGTGAGTGTATGTACCTCTCGACCATACTGCCAACTCAACAACAACTCTGAGAAATCCGAAAAGACATAGAATGTCATAGCCCCCGTTCTTTTAGTAATTTTGCTATATGGGGTCAAAGGGCGAACCAATATTTATGTACAACAAAAACGACCGCAGTCTACCAGTTGGCCACCTTTGATCAGTTCTCAAAATAAAGTGAAGGGCATGTGTATGCCATCATGTACTATGCTTGTGCCACGTTTGAACAAAATTGGACCATGCATGTCTGATAAATGGTTGGGAACACATTTAAGTAACAAAATGGGTGCCAGTCGGCCATCTTGGATCTGATCTCGAAATACAATGACGTAATATGCAGGCCATCATTTAATATATGTGTTCCAACTTTGAACAACATCGGTTAATGCATGTTTGAGAAATGGTTGAGGATGTGTTCAATCCAGTTTTTTTACAACGAAAATGGCCGCCAGTCATCTTGAATCTGATCTCGAAAGTCCAACATACGAAGTTCAATGGGGGCTAAAAATTCAAAAGTAAACATTTTTTGACAATGTGCTGTCGATCGGCCGAAGGGTCTCAGAGGAGTTACCGGATATATACATACAGACATACACGCTTTCGCTTTTATTTATATGAGATGATCATGATGATGATGATGATAACCGATACAAATAATCAGGTGTTGTCTGGTTTAATGCAAATGCTGAACAACTGCACATCAAGGTGGAGACAAATGAGATAACAACAGGTGGACACAGTGAGTAATTATGATGACATTCTGATCCATGAAAACATCAAGAATGTTAAAATTTCTAAACCCTGGTGATGATTGTTCCTCAGATAATTATATTCAAGTTTGGTTATAAACTCCAGTTTAAATCAAGTTTGAATCGTCGTATTCCATTGGGTATAGTAGAAGGATAGCTTAGATGTACATTCATTTGCCTCTGAGCTATCTCGCCTGGGTTTGAATCTCGACCCAGTTATAAATGGTCATCCTCATGTTTAGCTCGCATGATGGTGCACATTAAGCTGGAGGACCTGGATGGCAGGCCTGGTTGTTGTTATTGTTGTTGGATGTTAAAGATTCCTTGGAATCTCGTGAAGAGTCCATTAGTTGTTATTAGCATCCTGAACAATTTCCAAAACCCCAGTCCCGCGTGATTGCTGGGAAGATAATGGCAAACCACCCAATATAACCCCTATGTTTTGCTATGACCTAGGGTGAACACCCGGAGCACATCAGCTTCTCCTCTCTTCCCACGACAGTTAGCATACCACGATCAACGTCTTGTTGATTTTATTGATTCTTCCAACTGTCTGCGAATGTAGATTAACACGAGCCTTCACCAAATGACCCTTGCCAAGACTGTTTCGGCACCAGGAATACTCTCTAATGAAGGGTATGGTACGACGATGATGATGATGATGATGATGATAATTCGAGTGGTGCTTGGGTTGGGGAGGGCAATCAAAACATTTTTCTGTTTTTTAAAGGTTTCAGAACCAAAAGCATAACTTGTATTTCAATGACATCAGGAAACAACCATCTTGATATTTAATAAGTGACACCGGCTGCAAATGACATACAAGAGGCATCCCAAATGTTCTGCCAACGACATACACTCTCAATCGTCCAATTCAGGCCAAGGTTACAGAAGTTTTACAACATATAGTGCTGTATATATTATTCGTAAGAAAAAGTATTATCCAACAATGTATATTTAAATATGAAAAATTATATATTTTCCTGAAATTATATGTTAAAAGAATAGACCAACCTTGACGTGTTGCAACTACTGCAAATATCTCAATTGTAGGAACCTTTGAACGGCCCAGGTAGGAAAAGGAATTAACATGTCCTCAGGTTGTGAGTTTCCAAAACTTGTGCTTTCTGAGCTCTAGCAAAGACTCCAGCTTTCCAAAAAAAAAATTACAAACTAAGAACCATCATGCGTTCGTTCCTTGTTGCGGAATACGTTTCACTCCCTGTGTATGTCATGGAAATATATTGTGTATATATATATATATATATATATATATATATATATATATATATATATATATATATATATATATATATATATATATATATACATATATATATATATGTATATATATATATATATATATATATATATATATATATATATATATATATATATATATATATATATATATATATATATATATATATATATATATATATATATATATATATATATATATATATATATATATATATATATATATATATATATATATATATACATATATAATGTTTGGTCTCAGCACAATAGTACATCTAGTTTGTGATCTCCATTCTTGTCATGGCCTTGCTTGAAGTCACTGAAAATAAAGCATGGCTGGAATGGTCGTGGCAGGTATAGGGTGGGGGTGCAAGCACATCCGGAGAGCCATCGACAGCTTGGCAAGATGAACGGCGCTTTATGGTTTGGCGTGAGCACAGCAAGATTTAGCAGCCAAATCAGTTGTCCTAATTGAGGGAGGCAGTCGTGCCCCACATAAGATGCTCTCGGACTCCGAAACGTCCTCCCGCTTACAATGTCTGGCAGCTTCAGCCCTTGTTGGCCTTCATCAGTCAATTCTCTGCGATCGTTTTCCATGATGAGACCCGTTGTTGACTTCAGCGGTCATGAAGCATTCCTTTTACGCACTTCCATTGGTAAAGAGAAACCATTTCAATTTTCAGTTTGGTTGCAATTTGGAGTCAAAGGACTACGCCATGCAATTGTGTTGCACGATTCATTGCGATGATTAGATTTATTATAAAACATCATGTACGCAACAACTATGAATCATTGCGTCATCAACTTTTTGGTGTTCCCAGCGACTCATGAAACTGGTGTCCTCCACTTTTGAATCCAGTATGCTGTCATTGTGTGCATTGTCTGATCATCTCCTTGTAATAAATACCTTTCCATCATGTCCTTGTCCTACAGGTGATGCATACTCAAGGTCCTCGGCAAGCATTGCATCTTTGTTGAAAAAAAAAAAACAAAGTATGTGACAAATGTAGTCGATTGAGGTTCAATGTAATAAAATCATGATATGCACTCGCTCTCCCTCATACATCCCATATAGGTCTGTCTTTGCGTTGAGCAAAGAGAAGCTGTAAAATGAACAGAGCTCATAAAAATGGACGCTAATTCACATGATCACACTTTGCCAAGAAAACTGCTTCCATGCTGCGATGAATCGCCAATGAAATGCGAGGGAAGCTTCCCAATCCAGATAACCGTGATGGAGTGAAACGACTCGGCGAGCGGTTCACACGGTTCGTCCGCGGCGTTGCCCATTCGAGCTCGTGGCCCCTCCCATGGCCACTCACTCATGGTTGTCTCCTCGCTCATGGCTCTTCGCTTGCTTATGGTCCCTCTCTCAAGGCCTCCTCGCTCGCTTGTAGCCCACTCATTCTCCCTGCAGAAAGTGCGCAATCAGCGGGCAGGTGCGCCGTTTGTGAGTACCAACCCCAAGGGGTCGAAACGTGAGCGCATGCCGATATGACTACAGCCAAACCTTTTTACACCCAGCTCCAGGGTTATATCAATTTCCCGAATGGGATCCGCTGATTACTACTACCACTACTCCTACTTCCATGGCTCAAATGATTTGCACCTTCTTGCGGGGACTGCTGGGAGCGGATGATTTTGGTCCAAGTCTTTCGCGCACTGGCTGGCCAGACTTGGCGTTCGACTCGTGAAGGTGGCAGCTCGGAATTTGTAACTTGCTCAAGATGCCGCTGATAACTCACCTGCTATTCCCCAAAGACACCGTGGGATGTTTTTTTTAGAGTCCATGAAATAATGCTAGCATATAGGACACTCGGCATATTATATTATCGAGCTTATCATCCGTTTGAGGGACCGTGCATTTTGTGATGCAACACCCTGACCGTGAAGCAGCAGGACAGCAGTTAAGGGTCAGAATTGGAACACAAACTAGTACAGTTCAAAGGTAAAAGTGAGCGACCTCTTCACCATCCTGCCGGACAAGGGATCTGCCAGGTGTGCTCTGATCGAATTTGTTCACGAAGTTGTGGGAAAAGAAAATAAGGAAAGAGAGGGTGGTGTCCTGCGAGGCAGGTGGACATGCCTGTTAGCTTCTTATGTGCCTTCGCTCCTGTGTGCCATGCGGGGTTGCAGAGACCCCTTTCTTTCTCTTTTTTTTTTTCTCTCTCTCTCTCTCTCTGCTCTATCCTTCCTCGCCTCGCAACACGCTGCATTAGCCAAATAGTAATGGCAGGAAATGCATCTTTAGACGCCCCCGAGCGGGCGCTGCGGACATCGATAGCTTTGCACGCGCCGTCCCCTCTTGCGCACCAGCCATCCGCCGATGTCTTTATTAATTATGTATGCCAGGCTTTCTCAGCAGTATATGGCCCGCTCCAGTGTAAGAGGATGGAGACAGTGTAGCGGGAGGGGTCGGCTCTGTTGGAGTCTGGGGAAGAAGGGTTGGCCAAAAAAATTATTGATACACTAAAGTGAGCCAACTTCTGTATTTGTGGTCTCGTCCTGTGAATGATGCAATCATATGTATCGGCCCACATGTACAAAAGTGCGCCTAAGGTGTGGGTGATGATGTGTTGCTCGGACAAGGAAGAACATATTTGACAATGCCCTATAATTAAAACAGCAGCAAAAGATACATCATAGGAATATAAAGATTTTTATTGTATCAAATCATCTCATTCCCCCCCCCCCCCACAATACTTTTGGCAAACATGAATGTTGATAAAAAGGTATGAAAATTAATCTGTTTTGATAGTTTGGGTTATGCACAATATTGGAAATAATTATGGAAACACACACAAGATGTGCCCAAATTGATGAGTGGTTGAAGCTGAGAGGTGCTCCCAAACTCCTGGCTCACTCCTCACCTGCATTCATTCGTTCCTCTTTTTCTCTCGACTGTGGAACCAACTTCCCCAGTCTGTTCAGTCCCATTCTTCAGTCTTGTACTTCAAGACAGCTTATGTTCATCACTATACCCCGCATCCATCCATACTCATGATCTCTTCTCCCCAAAATGATCCCATTCCCAAGCACTCCCTTTTCCCAGGTTATTGAAAATTTTCTCCCTCACCTCTTTTCGTTTGTAACTTGTCTGTTGGTTTGTTCCTTTTTTCTTTCGTCCTCACTTTTCCCTTCCTCTTCTTGTGTTTCATGCTTCCGTGCAGCATGTTCACCCCCATGTGTTATCCCCCAACCCTTCCATCTTATCTCACTCTCACTTCCATTCTGCTCTTCGTATTTCCCCTTTTCATTCTGTTCCAGCTCTTCCACGAACCTCGACCATGTATACAAACCCCCCCCCCAAAAAAAAAACCATACACAATGTATAATTACACAAGATATACAGAAACAAAACAAAAATACGTTGTATATACAGCATATTCGTACGAGGTATGCGTTCCCTTTCCTTCTATAGCACCTGAGACCTAGTTTTCGTGCTCACATTGAGTTTATCAATGTATGACCGTTGAATGTTGTTCCAAATATCCTGTATACATAATTCATCCATGGTGTTTGGTTGCCGCTTGACTTTCTCTTGTACATGTAACCCCTTTCACCCTCAATGATGCTGATATCAGGATTTTGTTCAGGCCAAGGCATCTTTGTAAGTGTTCCATCAGCCTCTTTACATTCCAGATAGTTATTCAGCAAATAGGCTGCGTGCCTGAGGTCATTGTCGTGTTGGAAGATGAATCCTCGCCCAAAGAGACGTGTTCCTGAAGGAATGGCATGATGGATCAGAACCTGCCTGCATCTCTTGGCAGTCAGTATACCTTCAATTTTGGTGAAATCTCTGACACCTTTAGCTAACATGCAGCCACACACTTGTACTGATCCACCTCTATGCTTCACTGCGGCTGTTGTACACTGACTGTTATACCGCTTCCCAGCCTGTCTTTGTACAAACTGATGATTATTGTAAAACATTTCAAACTTGGACTCATCTGTAAAGAGCACCTTCTTCCAGGTTTGTTCATCCCACTGTTTCATTTCTGCTGCTTATTTTAGCCTCTTTGTTTGGTTTCCTCTTCAGCTTCAGCAAATTCCTTCTGACTCTCTGTAAAATCCCTAATATCTATTTGCTGATGACGCCAACCTCTACCATGACATCCCTCATCCTTCAGACAGGCAGTCTGCATCCTCTTCCCTCTCTTCAAACTTTAACAATTTCACAAGGTGGTCAAACACTTGGAATATGTCTTTCAATCCTGACAAATCTCTCACTCTTTGAAAGGACCGTCTGGCAAATGCTCCTATCTACTTTCATAACAATCCTTTTGAGGAAGTTCAATCATTCAAACTCCTGGGTCTCACTATCAGCCATGATCTTTCTTGGGAATACCACATCTCAAAGTTGGCCTCTAAAACCAGCTGCCGACTGAGCATCCTCCATCGTAAAAAGTCCTTCCTTGGCACACCTGAACTCATATCCACGTACAAGGCCTTCATCTGCAGATTTATTGATTCCTGCTCTCCCCTCTTGGTTGGCTTCCCTGCATCACACCTTGCTCAGCTGAACTCTGTGGAAATGAAGCTGTTCAAGATCATTGGAATCTCTCCCTGCTGATGCTGAGTTTATTCACCTATCACTTTCCCTTCGCAGACAGGTCAGTTGTCTCTTGGTTTTTTACCGCCTCCTTTATGGCCTGCAGGGTGCACATGGCCCACCATCAACCCCCTTCTGTGGAAACTCCCTAAATCTAGGACCACTGCTCACCTCCTCTCATTCTGTCCTCTTTTTTTTTTTCCCCACCTGTGGAACCAACTTCCACAATCTCTTCAATTTAATTCTTCCCTCCACATCTTCAAGACAGCTGTTCTCCACCATCTCAGATCATTCACCATCCAAAACCATAATCTTTTCAACCCTCACTACCCCCACCCCACTCACCTTCACCCCACTCCCCAAGCCCTCCTTCCGAATTTCAAGTTTTTCCTTCATGTAAGTTTCCTTCTGTATCCATCCTGTACACCCCATGTGTCCTTTCCTACCCTCTCTCTCCCCATTGATTATCCAAGTCTCCCTCTATCTTATCCTTTTACTCCACTGTTGGTGTCCCCCAGCTACACCCCCTCACTCTCTCCTGTTACTTTTGTCCTGTTATGTTCAGTGCACTAGTTCTTCCACAAAACTCGACTTTGTATACAAAGAAGAGGGTTTTCAGGCAGATACACATCTAATGAGATCACTTTGTGCTCATATGTATGTTATTGTTCTTGAAGAAACATTAATGCCCATACTTTCAGCTCTGTCAATCTCAAGATCTCTGGTGGATTGATGCCTCTCACATAGAGAACATACCCTGAGCAACTTAACTTCACTTTTGAAGAATTCGGCCATTCTTCGTCGACCACTTTTATTGTGCACAGTTTTGGTTTGGTGTGTCCTCCTCAAAGTCTTGGATACACTTCCTGCTGAAACGTGCCAAAACAGTCAGCCCCATTGGCTAAGACTGATTTCGATATGCTTGTCATGTGATATTTCCTTCCGAGGAGCCATACTATTCATCACACGACTATGATAAATCACCACCTTCACTCTTATGAGCCATCTGCAGGTGCTCCCTTCTCATTGCTTTCATGATAGCCAATCACAGCATATTATATCTTATTATATCAATGCATGACTGTACTGTGGACATTACAGTTTTACACATGAGATGTGATTCTATCACAAGTTATTTGCATGTTATGCCCTTTTTTTCCCCCCTGTTTCCAAAATTATTTCCAATAATGTATGTCATCCATTCCATAAATGATGGCTTGGCTTCCCAAGAACATGTTAATTCTGGAAGAAAAAAAAAATGACTTAGACATACTTGCCACCCTTCTCTGATGCGTGACATCCCATATTAATCTTCAGCCAAAGGAAATATTGATTGCAAGCAAACGAGCTCCCTGCGGGTGGACATTTTTCACGGTATCCCGGCTTCTCATTTGGCTTACTTAGCCAGGCCGATTGCTTAATATCCAAGGCCCACTGTGGAATGACAGAGACAGCTACAGTGACAAAGCTGAGCTCACTTTGGGAGATGGATGATGAGGGAATAGCAGAAGTACAAGAAGTTGGCCTGAAGTGCACAGGTACAACTGGAATGGTGAGGCCTGAGGCCTAGCTAGTCTAGTGTGCCTAAAGGGGAAATTCCCTCTCATTTGACATTCTCACCGCTCTTGCCCGTCTCTCCCACCTCCGTCCTCGACCCATCAAACCTGCAGCAAACAACACATACACTGCTGAGGAAGCAAAAGATCTCTGGGTTTAACCCGAGGACCAAAACATCATCAAGTTAGCACCGTGAATAACTGGGACCATTTGGCAAAGACATTTATGTGCTGCTGGTGGTTGTTTAACATGGATATTGAAGTTAAACTAACAGCATTTAGTTAACCATCATTACATCTAACCAAATCGGAAGCTTCCATCCCTTTCAATGAATAAAACCACCATTTGTGCATCCTTTTGCAATCCAGCAAGCCCACCATGTTATCCCACAAGCAGCCAATGTGAATTCCCATTCAAGAGGAAAACCATATATGTGTCACCACCTTTGGCCTCATGGTCCTCTGCCAGCCATATAGTAATAGCTCTACACCATTCATGCTTCTATGAATTTTGTTTTCAAAAACAAGTATCACGATCATAATCGGTGTGGAAATTGAGGCTGCGAGTGCTTATTATGAACACTTGTAAGTGGAGAAGATTACTGGAGTTGAAACAGATCAATTAAATTGAGGGTCTATATAGGTCAGATTACCAACTAAAAAGGAGAGGCTTTGTGCAGTTGCTTTGGATAGAATGGCAACAATGTTGTAAACAGGTCCAAGTACTGCACAGTGGAGTCAAAGAACGTAAACTTGGCTATGTACAGCCAATGTACAAGAAACATCATAACAATAACGAAAACAACAAAAGGCAGTACATGATAGCTCCATGCCCCTATAAATGTCCGGAAAGGGTTAAACGAAAGAGTGTGGCCTTGTAATGGCCAACCCTCTCCAAACCTCGGAGGCATGAAGAAAAACAAATGGTACAAGGCTCTGATATTGACAGCGTGGAATATAAATAAATAAAGTAAATCATGCCGCAGGTGTTGGCAAGGTTTTATAAAATGAAAGACATTCCTCGATTCCTCATGTTTATTTCCTCGACACCTTGATCTTCTGGATGCTCATGGCCTTAAATGTGGTGTATTTGCACATGCACCTGAACAGATCGACCTCAAAGATCATATTCGTTGAAGAAGGTTTAAGAAGTCAGTGTGTTATCAGGTTAGGTGTTGTTGAAGATCCAAGGACAATCTATTTATGACGTATGCATAGAGTTGGAGAGTGGCAGTTGGGGGGTTGTACCAGTAAACATGTGGTTGATAGGGTGTTGTTAGGGGTGGGGGTTATATTGCAAGTAGTCGTGCAGCTCCAGAGGCGTTTAATGCTCAGCTATAGCTGGTTGAAGGGGACCAAATCCGTTGAGTAGTTGATCTGGTTCCATTTTACCAGCTTCAGCAAAGCATTTATCTCGAGGACTCCAGCGACTTCATTTTGCAGATCTGGTCGAAGTTTTTCCAAACATGCAACAGCACTAAACTCTGGCAGGTATAATGCTTAAGCATCATTTCTCTATCCATTCAAATATCAGGTTACATAAAGGAAACTCCTCGATTCCAAAACTCACAAGTGAGCTTATCTTATCCTCTCTCTCCTCCAATACTTACAAACCAAAGTTTCTTAACTGCACTTCATGCCGTTAATGACATGATCTACATTTCAACAATGGGTTAAAAATAGATGTGGAGCACTCATCATTTTTGAGTGTTCCACATCTATTTTTACACTCATCATAACTTTTTTGTGAAATGTAAGATTATTACACATTCATCTTTATCATGAAACCAGAGGTGGATATCGTTTTACATCCTGACACTCTATGTGGGCTGTGCTGCAATAGTCAAGAAGCAATGTTTGGCCAAACATCGCAAACCCACCCATACAGGATTCTGAAACCGTCATGAATAATGAAGTAATTAATTAAATACATTGCAGCAAATGATATGGAGGTGCTTGCGAAGGAATGAGTCTGGTTTACACAAGTTGACCGGCAAATGAAGTGATGTGAACTTTGTGATGCCGATCAAAGTGATTCGCTATGACTGTTCCAACATACCCATGGAGTTCCATCTACCTTAGAGGGAATGAGTAATGTTCAAACTGGCATTCAACAATACCACATATACAGACGACATCAAAGTACAACATTGCGGTGCCACACTTGGGATTCTAAGGTAATGTAGAATTTGAAAGTGTGTGCAGTGACAAGTGGTATAAGATTATATGACCGAGGCAACACCTGGCTGTTCTTTTGCACCATTTCTGGAGGTGTGGGTACGCCACTTATTCTTCTTCGTTTATATTCAGCACAAGGTTGCGGGGGTAGCATCATTGGCAGAGTGCGGCTGTGCCGCTGATGCACTGCCCTCTGCAGGTTATGGCAGGAATTTGGAAGTTGGCCATTGTGCCGACAATAGCTCACCCACTCTTCGTGAAGGATACAGTGGGATCTTTAATGTCCGCCAACTCATGCTGGCAAACAGGACACCAAGTTTAACATCCATCCGTGGGATGGCACACACACTGATGAATCACCCTGCCTGTGAAACACCGGGATGACAGTTTGTAGCTGGGTCGGGATTCAAACCCAGGCTAGACAGCTTAGAGGCGGCGAGAATGCATACCTCGAGGCTATCCTATGCCACGGACGAGATACCATCCTTCGATTATGGCAGGGGTATAGAATTTAGCTTGGATACCAACACGCAATAGCCTGGGTTTTTTGGGGGAGTTTTTTACGAAAAGGTACCATCGGCTCTTTCATATCTACAAGCAAATTAGAGATGGGACAACATTCAAACTCATAGGCAGGTCCCATGTGAATGGAAAGAAGTGTAGTGAGAGGAGGTTAGATGTGAAGGAGGAGAGGATCCTTTTCATATCATAATGTGGGTTGTGACATTTCGCTGATACCCCCAATCTACCAAACTTGCACCTCACAGGCCACAATCATTCCGAAATACTCCTTGTCCACATCTTCAACTTTATTCCTTTTGTTCATCTCTCCTCCTTTGTCTCACTTTCTACTCTCTGTGCAATCCTTTCGTTCGTACTGCTGCAGTTAATGACAATATTACGTCGACTCTTCTCATCCTGCTCGTCCGTCTGTCTCATGTCTGTCTGTTTCTCACCACCACACTGCAATACCTTTATTTCTCATCCTTTTGTCATTTCCTTCTTCCATGAGCTTCAATGCTTGGATAAAGTCACAAGAATGAAAATTGCTTTGCAATACATGTCCTCCACCGAAGTGATATTTTCTGAGTGCAAAAAAGGCATAACTCTGTAAAAAAAAATGATGAAATGCCCTGAAACTCGAACTTGTTCTGTAACTTATCATAATAAAGCCAGGTACCAAGTTTCAGTTGAATATGTTACAGGGTATGGGAAAAAGTCTGAACAACCACAGGTGGGACGGACATGGACGGATGGAGAGAAAACCTATAGTCTCCTCCAGTGAAACCAGTAGGGTATTAATAATTTGCTCTTGTGTAAACTAGTAAAGAAACTGCTTCATAATCGTATGTAATCTTGGGAGATTGAAATAGGTCAACTCAACGAACTTAAGAAACTGGAGCACCACCAATAGGGAGCACTGTAAAATACACATGTGCAACAACTTACATCAATGCCAGGAGAAAACAGACAGGAAGACAGATGTACAAACAGATAGACAGTGCTAATTTACAAAATGTCACGTATGGTGTGTCGGTGGCATCCCAGTGCCAATGGAAGCTCAAATACACAAAAGTACCATTGACAATGGCATCTATTGTACACGGCACACATTGTGTTCCGTACGATGGTGAAAGAAGTGGAAATGGGTGAGGGGGCGAGGAAGGGAGGGGGTGTTGTGGAAGATTCTTTCACACTTTCACAAGGATGATTTTACACACATGGACAACAACTACACAACTATACTCTTATAACTTGATATTCAATGACTTTCAAAGGAACAATGGCTAAAAGATACAACAATAAATTTTGCAAGAGAAGAGAAGCTTCTTTGCATCCTGACTCAAACCTGCCCCAAAAACTACAATGATGATGATGATGCGCACCACACTCTCTCCAGAGCATTTGTGCTGATAAAGCAGTTTCTTGGCAAGGGTTATACTGGGTGGTTGGCCATTGCCTTCCCAGCAGTAATTAGAGCAAGAATGTTGAATTTGTTCAGGATTCCAGCGATATCTTACCTACTCTTCACCAAGGACACAGTGGGAATTTTTAACGTCCACCAACGAATGCCAGCAGATGGGGTGCCGGTTTAACGTCCATTCGAGGGACGACACACACATTGATGACTCTCCTTGCCTGAAAAACACCAGGATGACAGTTTATAGCTGGGTCGAGATTCAAACCCAGGTTACACAGCTCAGAAGCAAGTATGCATACCTCATGGCTATCCTGCCAGCACACAGCCACTAAAAAAAAGGCGCAACCAAATACGAAGATTTTTGCTTAAAACATCTTACCAGGCTTTCAAGAGCTCGAGTAAGTTTTGAGCCTTGCTGGGAATCCTCTTAAAAGACAGTCTCAGTGATGCTGGCGATGCTTCTTTTGGAGGGTATGGCGGGTAGACGTTCTGGTGGCTTGCAATGGCATTGAGCAATGGCCCTGTTGATCAGATTAAATGGTGGAGCAGTATAATGCAAAACAGGCAGTGAGAGGAAAATGCCCCTTTCTGTTGGAACTCATCTTTGCTCAAGCATGGTACAAATTTATGGGTCGGTCAGTGTTGAGCAACGTTCAACTCCGAAACAGCCGAAAACACGCTTTTGCTTATTTCCTTTCACTCTCCGAGATGAAAACTGCAAAATCGCTGCCTCCCGAAAAACCCATAACTAATAACTAGGGACAGCTGGAGTAGAGTCGTACACCACTAACTCCATGTACTCAGTGTTTTCACACTTTACCAACTAACTTTTGGAAGTCGTATTCATGGCTCCAGGGTTCAAAAGTATCGTTGCTGACATAAACAGATAATAAAATAGTTAGGACAATTGAAAAACTTGAAAGGCCCATGACTCTTGAGTGAAATATAAAAACTGAAATATAATTAAAATACAAAAGGTGGTCAAAAAGTTTTACAAATAGCACTCACCATTGTCCATGACAAGCCAAGAAAGCGTAACGAAGTATAAATTGTGTCCATAGTGTTGGTGTTTCTTGGGCAAATAAGTATCTGATTCCAATGAAATGTTAAATGTCCTTTGAATACCTACTTTGTTTCTGCATTCTGTTTAATTCTGACACAGATTGCGAAGCCATTTCATCTATTTTCACAGAAGAGGTATCTATTCGAAATGGGAATGAAACAACTACCCAAGAGTGACAATTTTGTTTAATTCTAACAGCTTGCTATTGCTTGCGCCATTTCGTCCATTTTGACATCCAGAGGAGGTATCTCCAAATAGGAATGAAACAAGCACCCAAGACTGACAGTTAGGATTGTGCAATCCCATTTGACATATGAAGGTTTTCTTTGGGAGTGGAAGGCTAATCTTGGTTCGAATAGTTTCTTTCTTCTCATGAATACCTTCAGGTACAAATTGAGAAAAATATACATACAAAATGGAATTGTAAAGGCAGATTGTAGGTAGAAAAGGAAGGACAGGGACTGAAATTCAGGGAGGATGTGAGTGAGAAATAATGGCGATTGGGAGGATGTCGGAGTAAGGCGAGAAGAGATAATGAAATCACATGTAATATATATATATATATATATATATATATATATATATATATATATATATATATATATATATATATATATATATATATATATATATATATATATATATATATATCATGAGAGAGGGTGTGTTCACTCCTTTCACATACATAGTATGCATATGGCCCATTTATGGTGGAAAATTTAACAACAGTGGTGGTTTTTTCAACTCCACTCAACCATTGTGCCTAATTCTTTTGCTATACGATCTGTGACACTGTGCTGTACAAATCTGTCTCTGTTTTCCAAAGCAAACCAAAGGTGCAGCTTTTTTAATTAGACCTGCTTTGGCTAGTACCCTTTCCTGGCGGGAGTTGTACTCGCGTGTTTGCAAACAAGCAGCTTGCTGTCTTCATTCTCGCTTTTAGGTCAAAAAAAAATTTGAGTTTGTGCCAAAATCTTCTTGGCTTTGACCTGCTGAATGTTGCCAAAGCTAGCAAGGCACCTCGACAGACAACACATACAGGGCTGTCGCTGGGCAAGTTGTATGTTTTAGGCATGTTGTGGTGAGCGTTGGCGAACCTTGCAGTTGCATAAGCTCTCAGTGCTTCTTGGTGACAATGCTTAGAAATGGCAGGAGAGTGACGTGGTGGGAAATGTCACTGCTTCTGTTTCCGACACTTTCTTGAAAGCGCCCGCCTGCAATTTATACACGGCTACCAGCGTTTATTAAAAATGGAAGGCAGTAACATGACACAAAACCCCAAAATGATCTTCATTGCCATCATCGACTCTGGCATAGCTAGTCGAGACAAGTAATTATGTTATTATTTCTGAGTGTTGTTAAACTGGTTGTAGATCTCATGGTTTGCTTGACAATTACTGTTATTTTCACAACAAGGTCATTCCCATAAGACTATAAATCGAATATAACACTCCACCATTCCCAAAGCTTCGAAGCAGTCCTGTAAAGATTTATATTTTACCTAATTCATTATAGGGCGATCTACATATTAGGTCTGTAAAACAACGGAATTTTTGACCTTTCCATGCATATGTGCCTTTACATCACCTTCCTTGTCCTTCAACCGATACACTTCGAAACTGTTTTCTCTTGTACTCTTCAACTTCTCCACTGTCCTCCTCCCGCATAACGTCTCATTATCTTCCTCTTTAGCTAATTTTTCTTTCCGACTTCAGTCTCCACCCTCCTTTTTGTGTACGTAATAAGTAGATGGCCTCAATAAAATGTAGAATTTAGCCTGTCGCTTTACATTATCGTATGTATCTCCGTCTCTGTAATCCCCATTTCCTTGGCAAGCTACATTGAATGCCGGACATATTTCCAGGTGTTTCATCATTGCGGTGAAACTAAAAAGGTCAAAGTATCTGTCTGTGATGCTGAGTGTAATCGATGCACCTTTTGGTTCTCCCTGGACGTCTGTTTCCTTCCACCTGCCTGGACATCTCTCTGCAAGTATCTTCTGTCATTTACATCAGCAAGTGTCCCGGGAGGATTTTCAGCCGTGATATAAAAATCACGCATTTGTGTCTCTGATGAAACAGCCGCAATGAAAAATGTTTAGTCTAGGTTAGTCCAAGCGTGCGCACACACACACACACACACACACACACACACACACACACACACACACACACACACACACACACACACACACACACACACACACACACACACACACACACACACACACACACACACACACACACACACACACACACACGATTTTGATGTAACATACCCTTTACAGAGCATTGGTGATGCCGAAGCAGTTTCTTGGCAGGGTTTATACTAGGTGGTTTGCCATTGCCTTCCCAGCATTGTTTGTCCATGCTCTATCTTTTTTAAATGCTGAGTGCCAAGCAGGGAAGGAGGAGGAGGAGGACATTGGGACCATACTCTGTGCAGAGCGTCGGTGCTGCTTAAGCAGTCTCCTTGGCTATTGGGCACAATCCTGGACGGGTCGCCACTCCGACACAGTATACCAGCAAGCTGGCACTCGTTTTTCCAACCTCGGGAGGATGACAGGCCGAGTTAACCCCACCTGGTATTAATGAGACAGCTTAGCGGGATTTGAACTCACGACCCTCGGATCCAAAGCCTGCCACCCTATCCATGAAGCCAACACCAGGCATCAGGGAAGGAGCACATACCATTTTTAAAGTCTTTGATATGATATATTATCCGAATGGCTGAGAAGTCTCGAAACACATGCCTCTCCGCTGTCTATCCTGGTTCGAATCCAGACTGTCGACCTCGTATTTCACAGTTAGGGTGATTTAGAAATGTGTGCGCAGTCCCTCGGTTGGACGAAAACATGCACGTCGCACCTGCCGGAATTATTTGGTGGAGGTGAAAGATCCCACTACGTCATCAGCGAGGAGTCGGCGAGTTATCACTGGCACCCTGAACATATTCTAAATTCCTGCCTTAACTACTGCTGGGAAGGCAATGGAAAACCACCCACTATAATCCTTGCTGATAAACCGCTTCGGTAGCACGACTGCTCTGCAATACATATATACTCATTCATCGTGCCCTATACAGAGCATTGGTTCTGCCCAACTAGTTTCTTGGCAACGGTTACGATCCCGGACGGGTCACCACTCTGACGCAGGATAGTCGAATGAGTGTGCAAGATTTGTAATTTGTTCAGTATACCGGTGATGGCACGCTTACTCTTCGTGAAGGACCCCGTGGGATTTTTAATGTCCACCTTCGAATGCTTTCATACAGGACACCGAGTTAAAAGTCCATTCGAGGGGACGATCGCCCTGCATGCAAAACACCAGGATTACAGTTTATAGCCGGGCCGAGATTCAAACCCAGGCTGGATAGCTTGAAGGTGAGTGCGGATGTACACACAGGTATACACACACAAAATCAGTTGGTGGTGACATTTCAGGTGTCATCCAAAGCTAATTTTTACAAAAATGGAATCATGTGCTTTGCTTTGCACTTTACGAGAGATTCATTACAGTGAAAATGAAGCATAATGACCGAATTGTATTAAACCCTCAAAATGATGCAATAAAATGTGTGTTCAGCATGGAGCATGCTCCTTGATATTTGCTACCGTATCGTCGCGTTTTTACGAGCAAGTCGTGCCAATAACTCACGGATCGGTTGAGGACGTGAAACTTACGGAGAATCTCATGAGCAGTGCTTGCTTACGTAACAGTCAGCACATTGTAGTGACGGCACGACTTTCACATGGACACATACCCTGGGAGGTGAAAAGAAACCTATAACATTGTTTAGCACGCACTTAACGGAACACATAGCGAGCATGTCGTACATGTAAACAAGGTAATACGTGCTAGTAAACCGTTACATGAGCCTCAACTTTTTCAGAGCGAGAAACATTTATCCACCAGGCTTGTTGGGCCAAATTGCCTTGTTCTGCGTTGAAGTTCCTTGTAAACCCAACATCTGCAGATCATTTCACTTTGTACAAAATGACTGCAGTGCTCATTTTCAACCAAAGGCTGAAGTCCAAGAAAATTGGTTTTGGGCACTTACTCCTGAGCTATAAATGGTGTACCTGAGTGGAAGTAGTGTGTTAGTGGGTGGAGTGTGGGGCCGCAGGAACAGAGATGTCTCAGCACCCGACGCACTAAAATGTACGGGATGAGATTCCGGTGTCCGGTGCGGATGACAAACCAAGAAGGTAACGTGGTTTATTTGGAGCCGTGAAGAGAAGGTCATGGAGCTGCTGAAGTGCTTTATAAATGTCACTAATTGTAAAAGTGTAACACGATGATGATGGTTATAGTTTTCGTCATTCATTTCAGGATTTGATGCAAGTCTGGCATCACACAAGTGATCTATGATGCTTCTGCACAGTTCCAGAACTAGCTCATACCTCATGCCTCGGTATGGTGAAAGCTTGGTGCACGGGGTGGCTATTTTGGGTGGCCCATAGTCCTGTTTATGTAGGGGTCACATCGAGTAGGGTGAGCTGGAACGACATTGGGGCTTAGGGAATAGGGGTGGGAGAAGTGAGGATGGGGATGGGGGTGCGTGGCCACCTGTCACGGTGTTAAGCCACCGATTGATGTGCGTGCCTGCCCAGCACATGCCACAGGGATCGAGGCAAGGGAGCCGTGAAGGTCTCCAGGGGAGAAAGAGGGGTTTAGGGAATCATACTTTGAGATCGAGTGATGCATGGAGCTGCCCGATATCGAGGGAGGGGGTGAATGTAAGAACTGTTCTGCTGAGTGAGCCTGAGGTTATGATTAGCCAACAGTGGGTCGGAATGAAATCACAACTAAGAAATCAAAAAATTCTCAAATAATTTCTGAAAAAAACTTCATATAAAAACAACTTTTGAAATGAGCTCCAAAGCCGTAAGGTACTTCACAAAAGTTTTTCTGATGAAACTTTTCCTTTCCCCTTAGAGAACAATTACTACTGCTGTACCCCCTTACCCCTTTTGGGAAGCTTGCATGGCTCCTTCATTCTATATCATATTTCCTTCCTTGGGCAGCTGTTAGCAGCTGGCGACTACCTTTCAACCATACTCAATGAGTAATTTGAACTACAAAAGCTACATCCAGCACGTGCATGCCTAAAGGACCACAATTCAATCACAATGCCCTCAAGCAAGTCTCGTATAGAAAAGACAGAAGCAGAATCAAGAAAATAAATAAATAACTCCACCGATGAATCCCCTAAACCAAGTATACATACTTCTTTACATTCCATAACAGTCTATCACTCATATATGGGTATATAAAGAAGTACGTGAACTTGGCAGGGTTGGAGGCATTGAGCAGGATGAGAGGAAGAGAAGGCTGCAAGCTACGGCACATGTCCACACAGGTATTGCTGTCTGACACAGGGGGACAAGTAGCGACAAAGCATGCGATTCACCCTTAAAATGCTGATGCAGTCAGGTACTCTTCTTTGTAACACACTCTGTATGTACTTCAAATCCAAGCAGTATATTACAACATGATGCAACATGCGGTTTGTTCAGTGAGATGATACTACAAGTGATGGGAATGATGTGGAGAGGAGGAGGTTTGAGTGACACACCGAGAGGTGGGCATGAGTGGTGGACGGATGGAAGCAGAGCAAGGGAAGTACTTAAACAAAACATTGTTCAGACGCTCATCAAATCTTCATGATCTCGAGAGTGTACCAATTCCACGCCGCCACTGCAGTACAATTCCGGACGTGTTGTGGCCGCATGCAGAAACTGATGACCCACATCGGGATGAAATTGACAAAATAAGTTTGGTTCATGAATGCTCTGAAGTTCACATCAAGGTTCATTTATGACGGACCAATCAATATATATATATATATATATATATATATATATATATATATATATATATATATATATATATATATATATATATATATATATATATATATATTCATCAGCAGGTTCTTGCCTGAAACCTCAGATTTCACAACAATGACCTCAGCATTGAAAACGGTCACCGAATTTGGAGCAAGTGATGGTGGGATTTCAATTGACAACCCATTATCTCCACAGCAGAATTCCAGACCGACCACGCCATGGTGGCGCCCAAAAAGTGTAGATGTTAAAGAGAAGGGGATGAAAGCGGCACTAAGTACAAGGTCGAGGTATAAATGGAATGGGAAAAGCAGTTTACATGGTGAGAGCTATGCGCCACCTGGGAGTTCAGCTCAGGATGAATGGTGAGTGGCTGGTCCAAGAGGGTGGGGGAGGGAGATAGAATGAATATCGGTTGGGGGCTCCTGGCTAGGGAAAGGGAGGGGGTATAAAAGAGAAGGACATTACAAAGAAAGAAAAGAAGGAAACGGGAGAAACATCCCAGGTTTGGTGGCATTCTCTCTGCGGTAAGAGCCAACGCATAGGCTTTGACGCAGAGCAGGGCAGAGGAGTAGGCTGAGTCGGGCGCGGCAGCGAGAGAGAGGGGGGGGAGAAAAAAAGAAGAGGTTTAGAAGAACTGCAGTCATGGGATTTCATTTAACACCTAACTGAGGGTTTTCCTCCAGGGTTTTCTTTCAAAAGCATGGGGCGTTCACATACGGGCAGAGTCATGGGGGGTGTGTGGGTCGAGAGTAGTGAGATGATGAAGAAAGAACCCGCAGAGCACACAGGGACGGGGACCTACGTACTATTGTAAATGTGATGATGGTGTAACATTCGGAACCTCTGCAGCGATATTCCAGGACAACTGGTTGGAGGGAAGCCAAATTGGGTAAAATATGAGTTTGCCGAGATATTTGAAAGCTGTGTGCTGCACTTATACAGAATGTATAATCATCTAAATATATATATATATATATATATATATATATATATATATATATATATATATATATATATATATATATATATATATATATATATATACATATGCACGTAGATGTGTACACAGATGTATATGTACATAGATGTATCTCGGCTGTGTTGAATCATTGTGACCGTGGGAACGACGGTACAGTGAGTTAATGGGGCGCGGCGTTAGTGCGGGGAAAATGTGAAAGAAGAAACGTGTTCCGTAAGTCCTCGACACCTTAGTCCGTATATTTGGTGTAAAGAGTGGTGGGATAACAAGTTACACATCACCCCCTCCCTCACCCAGTTTTAGCCACCCGCCTACCGTCTTACCGTGACACGACGCGAGGCGATTATCCATGTGATCCAGGTCGACGGGTCGAGGTGCCAGAGAGGGTCGTACCACGAACCCCTTGCAGCAGCGCGTCTCTCGCAGCCGTCAACACGCCACGGCGCACGCCACAAAATGCCTTTTTAAACCGCCTCCCAACCCTACCCCCCGCAGCACCCTGCGCTCGACCCCACCCCGATCGGGACCCCCACCTCAGCTCCGCCGTTCGTTCCCCCTCCCCATTTCCAACCCCCATTCGCAAAATATTCACAGCAACAGCCGCCCCACCGGTTGCAGCGAAGGCCTGGGATCAGAGACTCCCACCCGGGCCCTTTTCCGATCGGCACCTGCTCGTGTCCATAACGAGCTCCCGGGTTTGGCGCACCCAACGCTACTGGAGCGCACCAGGTATTTCCCTTGAACTTGTTCACCGGCGCTCGTCGTACCTGCCGGACGAGCGTCCGCCACGCTGTCTGTCTCTGTCTCTCTCTCTCTGTCCGTCGTACGCGCTGAATGTTTCTCTCGAGGCATTTGCATCTCAGAAATCCATGAGTCCACGCAACCTTCTCATCATGACACCATCGTTTAGGTTTCCATGTTACTCGACACCTTTTTCACCTTACATTTGTCTACACGGTCTAATGCTCACCTACATACTGCACTCGGCCCGTTCCTCGAGAGGGGTTCCCTTAATCCCCGGGATTCCGTGTTGATGTCACGTCATTGACCTCGCGCGTCCCGAGTTCCAGGTGCTTCGCGAGCGCGCGCGCGCTCACCTGACATGCTTCGCGAGGCTAAATAGCCATCCTAACTCTTTATACACCTCGCGATACTTCCTTCCCTGGGGTAGTGTATGAGTCAGGTACATCACGGTGTGTGTGTGTGTGTGTGTGTGTGTGTGTGTGTGTGTGTGTGTGTGTGTGTGTGTGTGTGTGT